>NW_028097882.1:570978-865845 GCF_014824575.4 Sturnira hondurensis | reverse complement strand
CATTGACTCCCTGACATTTGTGCTACTCCAAACCGGCCAAATGTAGCCCAGGCACACATTCTCTATCCTCTGGCCCAGTCTTTTGTGCATCTTTCACTCCTTCCATTTGTTAAAAAATTTCCCCTTCTCATCTCTCATATGTTATTTGTTCTCTAACTGGGCCCCCTGCTGTCCTTCTACACCTTCCCTCTGTCAGGAACCAATCTTCTGCTCATGGCCAACACCTTCACTCTTTCAGATTAGCCTTTCTGCTCGCTTCCCACTCCTTCTCTCTTCTTTAATGGGTCTTCTGCTGGGAACCAACACTTTGTTTCTCCCCTTAGCGAGCCTCCTGCTTGACTCTCAAACTTTCCATTTCACATAGCCAGGCCCACTATTGGCCTCTGACACCTATCTGCCTTCACTGGGCTTCCTGCTCCACTCCAACACCTCGTGTATCCTCACTCTCAGGTCCTGATTGATTCTGAAACTTCCCCTTTTTTTTTTTTCACCAAGCCAACTTCTGGCCTCCGACACCCGCCATTCTCTTTTAGCAGAATTTGTGCTATGCTCCCACTTTTTCTCTGTTTCATGAACTGGCCTTATGCTGGGTCCTGTCACTTATATTTTGGACATGCAGGGTATCTTGTGAGCAAGAGGATCTTCCATATCCTGCGTCATTTTCTTTTGGTGTTGCCCTCATCTTTGATCTGCTAGAACCTGGTCTTTTTATGGCTTCCCACAATTTCTGTCTGTCTCAACCATGTCTCCTGCTCCCCTCTCACACCACATCTTCTCTCTGCCCCAACCAGGTGTTTCACTAGCCTCCCACAAATGCCTTGTCTTATGACTTGGTCTTCTGCTCAGCTTCCACACCTTCTCTTTGCTCTGACATGGTTTTCTTTTTGACTCCTTCAGTTTCAGTTTTTCCCCAATCAGCTTCCTTCAGGATTCCCACACACCCTTTCTCCTTCACTCTGGCCAGCTTCTGGCCTGCAACACCTTCTGTATTTAGTGATCTTGCCTCTGGCTTGTTTCAGACACACTTCCAGCCCTGTACCTTGCCTTCAGGTGTTACACCATGCTTTTCTAATGAAACCGTCTGTTCATGTCTTTCATTCTCTGTTCTTTCCACCAGACCTTCTGCTCACCTCCAAAACTTCCTCTCTCCTCTCACCAAGAGGCATCATGGACTCCCACATTTTCTGCCTCCTGCAACGAGGCCCAGTGTTGGCCTCCCACTCCATCTGTATTGTCTGACCTAATCTTCTGTATGTGTCCCATACCTTCCATCTGCTACAACCTGGTCCTCTCACATCTTCCCTCTGTCATGGCATTAGAGATGAAAAGTATATCAGGTCAGACTAGATGGAAGTTGTGGGAGTGGAGCAGAAGAGCAGTTTGGAGCAAAGGGGGTGGGAGAATGAAAGACCAGGTCCCATGAGAGGGAACATGTGGGTGCCATGCAGAAGACAATGCCAAACGGTACGCAAGATGTGGGAGGACAGGACATTGCCCTGAACATGGAAATCATAGGTGTCACAGCACAGCCAATGTTCTGTTCATGGTACTGGACAGAAGTGCAAACCCAAAAGACCACCTGGTCAAGGGATATGCAAGGAGTTGAAAGCCAGCAGCTGGCTTCACCCAGCTAGCCTGGGTGAAGTAGGGGGAAAGTGTAGGAATCAATGAGAAACAAGGTTGGAGATTATTATTGGTTTGCAGTGAAGTAGAATTTCTGTAAAGGCAGATGGAAGGTGTGGTAAGTGAGCAGAAAGACTGTTGCAAGGATAAAGTGTTTGCAGCCCAGTAGTCAGCCTGCTTGTATGAGAGGGATAGTGTAGGAGTCAAGCAGGAGACTCCCTATGTGGAAAAAGAATGTGTGCAATGTGAGCAGAAGACCCCGTCATGGCAGAGGGAAGCAGTGTGTGCTTAGTAGAACGACTGCTCTAATCAGAGAGGTAGAGTGGAAGGACAGCTAAGGCCCAGTCAGGGTGGACAGAACATATGGGAGATGAACAGTGAACTAGGTTTTCTGCTCACCTCCCACACCTTCTCTCTGCCAGGGCCAAACTTCTGATAGCCTCCCACTCCTTCCATCTACCCCCAACAGGCCCACTGCCTAGGTCACACACCTACTCCTCCCTCTGCTCTCCTCTCTCACCTGGAGAAGTTTTTGTTTACCTCCCACACATTCAGTTTGCTCTGACATGGTCTTCTCTTTGGCTTGCTCCTGATCTGTCTCTTCCTAAGCAGCCTCCTTCAGGTTCCCACAGTTTGTGTCTCCTCCAACTGTTCAGTCTACCGGCCTCCAACACTTGCTCTCTCCACTCATCTTGATTCCTGCTTGGTTCTGAAACCTTTACTGTGCTGTGAATATACCTTCTTGCTTCCCACACCTCTCTGCCCCAGCCAGGCCTTTTGCTTGCTTACCAAACCTCCTGTGTCCTCTGACCAGGACACCACATTGACTCCCACACTTTTGCCTCTTTCAAACTGGCCAGATGTAGTCCAGGGACACATTCTGTATGTTCTGATTGGGTGTTTTGCTCGTCTCTCACACCTTCCATTTGCTGCAAAATGTCCCCTACTCATCTCTCACAAGTTACTTCTACCCTGACTGAGTCTCCTGCTGTCCTCCTACACCTTCCCTCTGTAAGGAACCAACCTTCTGCTCATGGCCAACATCTTCACTCTGACAGATGAGCCCTTTTGCTCGCTTCCCACTCCTTCCCCCTGTCCTGAGTGGGTCCTCTGCTAGGGTCCAACATGTTGTTTCTCCCCCCAGTGAGCCTCCTGTGTGACTCCCAAACTTTCCAACGTACACAACCAGGCCTTCTGCTAGCCTCTGACATCTTCTATATACCTTCAATGGGCTTCCAGCTCCATATGAACACTTTATGTATCCTCACATTTAGCTTCTGACTGACTCCCAGTTTTTTTTTTCTCTAACCATGCCGACCACTGTCCACAGACACCCACTGTTCCCTTTCTGAAGAACTTCTGCTTGGCTCCCACCTCTTCCCTTTGCCCTATCTGGGCCTTCAGCTGCGCCCTGTCACATATTCTTTTCAACATCCAGGCTGTCTAGTGACTGAGGACACCTTCCATATCCTCTGACATTGTTATTTTTGTGTTCTCCACACCTTTGACCTGCTGAAACCTAGTGTTCTTCTGGCTTCCCACATCTTCTCTCTGCCCCAACCAGGTGTTCTGCTAACCTTCCACACATTTCATCTCATGTGACATGACCTTCTGCTCATTTTCCACACATTCTATCTTCTCTGACTTGGTTTTCTGTTTTGCCACTTGGCATTCTATTTCCTTTCAACGAACTTCCTGCAAGATTCCCACACATCCTTTCTCCTCCACCCCAGCAGTCTGCTGGCCTTCCCAACCTTCTGTATCCACTGATCTTCCCTCTGGCTTGCCTCTGACACACTTCTAGCTCTTCGACCTTGCCTCCTGCTGAGCTCCTATACCATGTTTTTGCATTGGAACCATCTGTTTGTGTCTCACACCTTCTGGCTTCCTCAGGAAAGCCTTCTGCTTACCTCCCCAAATTTCTGTCTCTTCTTACTAATGGGCATCATTGACTCCCACATTTCCTGCCTCCTGAAAAGAAACCAAATCCAGGTCTATGACACCTTCTGTATTGTCTTACCTAATATTCTGTATGTGTCCCACACCTTCCATCTGCTGCAATGTGGTCCTCCCACACCTTCACTCTGCCAATGCATTGGAGCTGGAAAGGAGACCAGGTGAGTGTACATGGAAGTTGGTGGAGTGGTGCAGAAGATCAATTTGGAGCAGGCAGAGGTTGTGGGAGAATGGAAGACTGGGTCCCATGAGATTTAATGTGTGGGTGCCATGCAAAAGACAATGTCAGAGGGTATGCAAGATTTTGGAGGATAGCACATGGCCTGGAAGGTGGAACACATAGGTGTCACAGCCGAGCCGAAGGTCCGTTCATGGTAGAGAAAAGAAGTGAGAACCTGAAAGACGACTTGGACAAGGTATGCAAGGTGTTGAATCCAGCAGCTGGCCTGGGTGAGGGAGAAGGAAAGTGTAGGAATCAGTCAGAAGCAAGGTTGGAAATTGTGATTGGGTTGCAGTGATGTAGAATGCCGGTGAAGGCAGATGAAGGTGTGGTAGGTGAGTAGAAAGCCTGGTGCAAGGATAAAGGAAGGTTCGGGAGGCCAGCAGTTGGCTTGGTTTTATGAGACGGAAAGTGTATGAGTGAAGCATGAGGCTCCTTATGTTCAGATAGAATGTGTAGGATCTTAGCAGAAGACCGAGTCAAGCCAGAGGGAAACATTGTGAGCCTAGTAGAAGGACTGCTGTGATCAGAGAGAAGGAATGGAAGGACAGCAAAGGCCCAGTCAGGGGAAACAAGACCTGTGGAAGATGAACAGAGAAGCAGGTCTTCTTCTCACTTTCCACACCTTCCCTCAGCCTGAGCCAGCCTTCCGATAGCCTCCCACTCTTTCCATCTACCCCCAACAAACCTTCTGCTCAGGTCACACAGCTACCCCTTGTCCTGGCCAGGCCCTCTGCTCCCCTCTTACATCTGGATCACTCTCTTTTCACCTCCCCCACCTTCAGTCTGCTCTGACATGGTCTTCTGTGTGGGTCCATCCTGATCTGTTTCCACGTAAGCAGCATCTTGCAGGATTCTCACACTTTCTATCTTCTTCAAAACTACTGTTGACTGGCCTACAATACTTTCCCTCCTCTCTCATCTTGACTCCTGCTTGGTTCGGACACCTTCACTTTCCTACTGACCAGCCTAGGCAAACTGAGCTATCTCAGGATGATATCTGGAAAGAACCCGACTAAATCTATCAGTAGGGCTGGTTATTTGCATGGGAAGGAGGTTAATATAGATTGTGGAAGAGATGATGCCCTCTGATGTGAGTTATAAAGCACTTGGAATTCCTAAGCCCAGAACACAATGGCAGACAGGTCTGACCGGGTTGAAAAACTTGTTTCTCATAAAGGAGAGGAGGAAAGTAAGATCATATAAAAAGAAAAGCCCTTAAGTAGAAAAACCACAGAATTGCCTCTTTATTTCTCTGGTGTTCCAGAAGCCAACTCACTGAAGGGTAATCGGAAAGACATGTGCCTAAGGGCAAAGCCAGAACATAGAGCAGTGAGGCAGCCTTGTCAGAAGAGACTGAAGTTGTGGGAAATAGTAGAAGGCCTGGTCACCACAAAGGGAAAGTGTGGGAAGTGAGAAGAAAGACTTGTTGGAAGAGACAGAAGACCATGTTAGAAGTCAGCAGAAAACCTGGTTGGAGGAGACAAAACTATGGCATGAAGCAGGAGGCTTAGTCAGAGGACACTGAATGTGTGGAAGGGGAGCAGAAGGCCTGGTCAAGGTAGACAAAAAGCGTGGGAGAAAAATAGAACACTAGGCTATGGTAGACAGAATTAATGAGAGCATAGCAGAAGGCCAGGTTGGAGGAGGCAAATAGGGTGGGAGTCAAGCAGGAGGACCATTAGGTTGAGACAGAAGGAGTAGGAGTCAAGCAAAAAAGGATTTCAGAGCAAACAGAAGGTGTGGGAGGCAAGCAGCAAACCTGGTGAGGTCAGATGGAAGGTGGAGGGTGGCTAGCAGAAGTACCAGTAGGAGGAGATGGAAGGTGTCTGAGGCCGGCCAAAGGCCTGGTGAGAAGAGACAGAGTGTGTGGTAGCAAAGCAGGAGGTTTGGTCAGAAGATACAGAAGATACAGGTGTGGATGGGGGCAGAAGACTCTGTCAGAGGACAGGAATGGTGTCAGAGCCAAGCAGGAGGCCAGATCACAGGATAATACAGGTGATGGAGTCCAGTAGATGACCTGGTTGGAAGAGACGGAAACTGTGGGAGTCAAGTATTCGGCTCATTAGGAGGAGACGGAGTTAGTTGGAGCTGAGAAGAAGAACAGTTTGGAGAAGAAAGAAGGTGTGGGAGGTGAACAGAAGTCAAGATAGTAGCAGATGGAAAGTGTCAGAGGCCAGCAGAGGAACTGGAAGTTGAAAAGGAAGTTGCCAGAGCCTAGCCAAAGACCAGGTCAGGGCACAGGGAACAAATGGAAAACCAGTAGAAGCCCTGGTTTTATGGAAGGTGTCAGATGCCAGCAGAAGGCCTTGTTAGAGAAGAAGGAAAGCATGCCAGTAAAGCAGGAGCTCAGTACAAGGATATAGATAGTTTGGGAGTCAAGCAAAGACTAGGTCAAAGGATACAGATGGTTTTGGAGGACAGCATTTGGCCAGGTTGAAAGATACAGAAAGCGTTGGAGTTAATCAGTTGTTCTGGTGAGAGGACACAACAGTTTTTGGAGGGGACCAAAGGTTTAGCTGGGGCAGATAGAAAGTGTGGGATGGAAGCAGAGTGTTCTGTTGCAGAGATGTGGAGTGAAAGGTGATCAGAAGGGCAAGTCAAAGGGCAGGAAGGGTGTTGGAGTCAAGCAAGAGGGAAGATGAGCAGATAAAGGTGTTAGAGGCCAGCCAACTGCCCAGTTGGAGGAGACAGAGTGTGGGAGTCCTGCAGGAAAATCCTTAGGCCAAGACAGAATGTGAAGGAGCCAACCAGAAGACCAGGTCAGAGCAGACTGAGGGTGTGGGAGGTGAGCAGAAAGACTGGCGGAGATGTGGGACAAGAACAGAGGGCCTAGTGGGGGAAAAGGGTGGGAGGCAAGCAGAATACCAGCTTGGAGGAGACAGATGTGTGAGGGGACTAGAAGGCCTGGTTGGGGAAAATGAAAGGATGGGGAGGCTAGCAGAGGGTCTGGCTTAAACAAAGAAAGGTGTGGGGAGGGAGCAGAAGGGTAGTTGGGGCAGGTGGAAGGAGTGTGAGACAAGCAGAAGGCCCAGCAGAAACAGACAGAAGGTGATGGATACAGGCAGAATGCTGAGTTGCACAGGGATGGTGTAGGAGGCAAACAGAGGCCTGGTCAGAAGATAGAAAAGTTGTCAGAGGAAGTAGGATGACAGATAAGAGGATACTGAAGGTGTAGTCCATGGGACCACCCACTAGGGGAAGATGGAAAGGGACAAGCAGGAACTCCTTAAGAGGAGAAAGAACGTGTTGGAGCTGAGAAGAGCAGGTTAGAGCAGAAGGAAGGTGTGGGAGCAGAGCAGACCACCTGTTTGGACTAGATAAAAGGTATGGGAGGAAAACATATGGCCAGGTCATAGCACGTGGGAAGTGTAGGAGGCAGCAGAAGGCCTGGTCTGGGCAGAGAGAAGTTGTGCTTTTGTGTGAGGGCCACACAAAAGACAATGTCAAAGGACATGCAAGGTGTGGGTGGACAGAAGATAGCATGGATGGTAAAAAAGGAAGGTGTCAGAGCCCGGCGAAAGGCCCATTCAGGGGAGAAATAACAAGTGGAAACCCAAAACAAGTCCCAGTCAAAGGGTATGAACAGTGTCGAAACCCAGGAGCCGGCCCAGTTGGAAGAGAAGGAAAGTGTGGAAGTCAAGCAGGAGATGGGTCAGAGATTAATAAAGTGTTGGAGAGGAGTTAAATGCCTGTAAGTGCAGATGGAAGGTGTGGTAGGGGAGCAGAAAGCCTGGTGCAAGGAAGAAGGGAGGTTTGGGAAGCCAGCACTTGGTCTGGTTGTACAAGACAGAAAGTCTGGAAGTCAAGCAGGAGGTTCCCTATTTAAAGACAGAGCATGTGGGAGCTGAGCAGAAGACCCTGATGAAGCAGAGGGAAGAAGAGTGAGGCGAACAGAAGAACTGGTTTGATCAAAGAGAAGGTGTGGGAGGACAGCAGGAGGCCTAGTCAGGGTAGACAGAATGTCCCCCACACATTTGACTTGCTGCAATCTTGTCTTCTTCTGGCCTCCCAGACTTTCCCTCTGCCACAACTGGGTCTCCTGCTCCCCTCCCACACCACACCTTCTCTCCACCCCTACCAACTCTTCCCCTATCCTCCCACACCTTCCATCTTATGTGACCTCTTCTTTCGTTCTTCTCCCACACCTTCTGTCTGGTCCAAACTGTACTTCTGTTTACCTCCCACACCTTCCCTCTGCTGAAACCACCTTCTGTTCACCTCCCTCACCTTCCATCTGCTCCCACCTTTTCTTCTCATCTCCTATTTATTCTGTCTCCTCCTAACCAGACTTATAGTTGACTCTCCACTTCATTCAACTGGGTGCTCCCAGAGACTCCAAAAGCCTCCATGTCCTCTGATTGGGCCTCTTCCATGGCTCTGACACCTTTCCTGTTCTTGGACTTCATCCTTTGCTTGCTTCCTACACCATCTCTCTGCAGCCCAGACTTCTGCTTGTGTCCATCACCTTCTGTCTCCATTGCTGGGACTTTTGCTCACCTCCCACTGATTTCATTTTCCCATACCAGGATCTTGATGTCCACCCAACCTTGACCAGTCTTTCTGCTCACCTCCCACACCTTCGATCTGCTCTGGCTTTCTGCTTGGCTCATTTATGCTTTGTCTTCCCCTAAGGAGCATCCTGTAAGATTGCCACACTTTCATTCTCCTCCACCCCAGCCATCCGCTGGCCTGCAACTCCTTCTGTATGTGCTGATGTTTTCACCAGCTTGGCTCCGATACACTTCCAGCCTTCTGACAGGGCCTTCTGCTCAGCATCCACACCATGCTTCTGCAATGGAACCTTGTCATTGTATCTCACACCTTCTGCCTTCCCCAGCCAGGCCTTGTGCTCACTTCCAAAGCTTTCTGTCTCCTGTTAATAGGAAGATTCATTGACTCCCAAACTTTCTGCCTACTGCAATGGGGCCAAACACTGGTCTCCAACTACATCTGTGTCCTCTGACCCAGTCTCATGCTCATGTCTTAAACCTTCCATCTGCTGATCCCTGGTAGTCTCCTCATCTCCCACACCATCAAACTACCCTGTCAGGGTGTCCCACAGGCTGCCCATGCATTCCCTCTGCCAGGACCTTGCATTCTGCTACCCTGCCACACCACACCTTTTCTCTGCCTGAACCAGGATTCCTGCTAGCCTCTGGTCAGAGAGAAGGCATTAGAGAAGGACTGTTGGGGGCAAAAGGAAGGTGTGCCAGGAGAGCAGAAAGCCATTTCAGAGCAGAGGGAAGGAGTGGGAGGCAAGCAGAAGGCCAGATATTGGCTGAAGGAGGATTTGGGAGGGTGGCATCAGGCCCAGTCAGGATGGTTGGAAGGTGTGCGAGATGAGCAGAGGACCATTTTGCACTAGATGGAAGGTGTGGGGCACATGCAGAGACCAGGTCAGAGGATACAGAAGGTGTGGGAGGAGGGCATTTAGTCTGGTTTGTGGAGACAGAAAGTGTGGGGATCAGATAAGCATTCCAGTCAGAAGAGACAGAAGGTTTGGGAGGCCAGCAGAAGGCCTAGCAGGGGCAGACAGAACTTGTGGGTTGCCAGCTGAAGGTTCTGTTGCATAGGCATGGTGAGGGATGTGAGTAGAAGGCCCAATCAAAGGGCTGGGTGGGTGTTGTAGTCAACCTGGAGGCAACATCAGTGGATACAGAAGCCCTTGCAGGACAGCCAGTAGCTGGGATAGAGGAGACAGAAAGTTTAGGAGTCCTGCAGGAGGCTCCTTCAGTGGAGACAGAATATGAAGTAGCCAAGCAGAAAGTAGACCAGGTCAGAGTGAACAGAAGATGTGGGAGGTGAGCATAAGTACTGGTTGAGGTGTGGGGGTTGAGCAGAAGGCTGGGTAGGAAGGCCTGTGGGAGCCAAGCAGGAGGCAAGATCAGTGGATCCGGAAGGTGTGTCAGGCCAGCAGACTGCCCAGTTGGAGGAGATAAAAAGTGTGGAAGTCCTGCAGGAGGCCCCTTCGGTGGAAATGGAATGCGTTGCAGCTGAGAAAAAGACTAGGTTGGAGTAGATGGAATCTGTGGGAGTGGGGCTGAAGACCAGCTGGTAGCAGACAGAAGGCATGGGAAAATGGTAGACCAAGTCATATGAGACAGAAGGTGTGGGAGGCTCGCGGAAGATTGGGTCTGGGCAGAGAGGTGTGGTGTGTAGGGGAGCAGGAGGCCAGGTTGGGGCTGAAGGAAGTTTTGGGAGGCCAGAAGAAGACCAGGTGGCAGCAGATGGAAGGTATGGGGAAATGTGCAAAAGAAAATGTTGGAGGATCAGAGGAGATTGGGTGCATTCAGGGTGGTATGGCCATAGACAAACATTTATTTTCAGAGAAAGGGGAAGCAATGGAAGGAGAAAAACATCAATGTGTTGTTTCCTCTTGCACATCCCCTACTGGTGACCTGGCTTGCAACCCAGGCATGTGCCCTGACTTGGACATGAACCGAACAGTGACCTTTTGGTTTGGTGGTTGGCACTCAGTCCACTGAGCAAAAAGTTATTTGAACAAATAATAAAGGAGAACTTCCCCAATCTATCAAAGGCAATAGACTTCCAGGAAGTCCATAAATCTCAGAGAGTCCCAAAGAAGGTGGACCCAAGTAGGAACACACCAAGGCACATCACAATTACATTACCCAAGATGAAAATAAAGGAGAGAATCCTAGAAGCAGCAAGAGATAAGGGGACAGTCACCTACAAAGGAGTTCCCATCAGACTGTCAGCTGATTACACAAAAGAGACCTTACAGGCAAGAAGGGGCTGGAAAGAAGTATTCCAAGTCATGAAATCCAAAGACCTAAATCCAAGATTGCTCTATCCAGCAAAGCTTTCATTTAGAATGGAAGGGCAGATAAGGTGCTTCTCAGATAAGGTCAAGTTCAAGGAGTTCATCACCAAGCCCTTATTATATGAATGTTAAAGGAACTTATCTAAGAAAAAGAAGATAAAAATATGAACAGTGAGAGGACAGCAAACCCACAGTTATTAACAACCACGCCTAAAACAAAAGCAAATTAAGAGGACAGCTAGAACAGGAGCAGAAGCATAGAAATGGAGAACAAATGGGGGGTTAGCAACAGGGGAGTGGGAGTAGAAGAAGTGGGGAGGAGGTGCAGAGAATAAATAGCATAGACGGTAGGTAACAAATAGATGGGGGAGGGCAAGTATAGTATGGGAAATTTAGAATCTAAAGAACTTGTGACACATGGACATGAACTAAAGGGGGGAATGAGGGGAGGGTGTGTGCAGGAATGAGGGAGGGGAATGAAGGGGGGAAATGGGACAACTGTAATGGCATAATCAATAAAATATATTTTTTAAAAAGAAAATGTTGGAGCATATGCAAGGTGTCAGGACAGCACATGTCCTGGATGCTGAAAAAGGAAGGTGCCACAGCCCCACTGAAGGCCCCGCTCAGGGCAGAGGCAAGAAGTGTGAACCCAAAGGTGATTCTAGTCATGGATATGAAAGTTTTCGAAAGCCAGTAGACAGCCTAGTTGGAGGCGAGACTTAGTGTTAGAGTCCAGCATGAGTCTCAGGTCAGCAGAAACCGAATGTATCGGAGCTGAACAGAAGACCAGGTCATACCTGACTCAAGGTGTGGTTGGCAAGCAGAAGGCTGTGTCCGAGAACAGGGTTAGTGTAGGAGCCAAGCAGAAGGCAAGGTCAGAGGATATTCAAAGTGTTAGAGGTCAGCAGAGGGTCTGGTTGTAGGAGATGGAAGGTGTGGGAGTCAAGCAGGAGGCTGTTGGAGCAGACAGGTGTTGGAGCCAAGCAGAAGCTGTGGTTAGAGCAGAGAGAAGGGGTGAAAGATGAACAGAAAGCCCAGTTGGAGGAGACAGAAGGTGTAGGTGTGGAGCAGAAGACTGGTTTGCTGCAGATGGAAGGTGTTGTAGCCAATCAGATGGCCAGTTTGAAGGAGAAAGAAGGTGCTGGAGCAGATCATTGGTCTGATAATCAATATGTATGAAATCTATGCTGTCTATTATACAAAGTACCATTTTGCAAGATGAAAAAGAGACTGTTAATTTTTTCAAATTTGTAAACATGGAAAAAACAAGAAGTTCATTTTATTTAATAGCAGGGACAATTTGTTGTGTTACACAGATATGTTATACAAATAGTAGAAAATCTTTTCTTCATTCATTAAAAAATACAGAAAAAACAGAAAGGTAGAAGACTTCCCTCCCTTTCCTTCCTTCTAGAAGGAACGTCAGGGAGAAAGAGAATGAGAAACATTGTGAGAAGGAAATATCGATGGGTTGCTTCCTGTGCACGCCCTGACTAGGGACTGAACCCACAACCCAGGCGTGTGTGCTGACCTTGAATGAAGCTGGAGACCTTTCAATTTGCGAGGCCATGCCAAATGTACTGAGCCACACTGGTCAAGGCCCACCTCATTTGCCAGTGTGTTTTAAATGTTGCTTGAATACTTCCTCATAAGGTCCTTCCTTGGTGAATCTATTTAAAGTTGTACTTTATATTGAGAGGGGTAAAAAATAATAGAAAGCAACTACACTCCAATATCTTCTTTTACTGAATTTTGTTACAAATACTTCTGAGTGCCTTGCAAGTGTGGGACACTGAACAGTGGAAAGAAATGCAGAATTCCTGCCTTCTTGAACCTTATACTTTAGCAGAGAAGAACAAAGACAAAACCATCAACATCAGTTATTCCACTGTGATGAATCCTCTGAAGGAACAAAGAAGGGTCCAGGTAAAAATTTGGGGTAGGGAAGTGGGGAGCAGCCCTGGCTATGTAGCCATGGAAAACTGTGTGAGAAAAGGAAGATACACTCACACTTGGTCCTAAAGGATGTGAAAGGGCCACCTAGGAAAGCAGGGTGGGTGGATGTGTGCAAAATCCCAGAGACAAGCAAGTTGTTTTCATGTCTGAGAAGCTTGAGAAGTAAAAAGAGCCACGTGATGAGAAGATAATGGAGAACAGGGGGGTGGAGGATGTGAACTGAGATTGAGAGGGAAGCTGGTGTCAGGCAATGCAGGGCCTGTTAAGCTAACATGAAGATGCTGAATTTTATTCTAGGCCCAATGGAAGAAGCGTTTACGGAGGGGAGTGATGAGCCAAATTACTGTAAAAACAGCAATGATAATAAATGTTTATATAGCATGTGTTATGTTCCAGACACTTTTTAGATGACTTAATATTGATGAATACTTCCAATAACACTATGAAAGGGAAATAAGGTAAGGTACACAGAGAGATTCCATGATTTGTCCAAAGTTGTGCAGCTTGTAAGTGGCAGACTAGGATTCTAACCTGAGCAGTCATATGCTGGATAAGTAACAACCTATATTTATCTAGTGAGCATCTATCATCTGTCTTTTCAAAGTTGTGCATAAGTAGCTTAAGCAATGCTTGCATCCAGGAGGATAGATATTGTTTTTGGAGTGGTGGGGATTTAGTTTTAAGAGAAGAAGAACCAGGACTGAGCCCTGGCTGACCTCACCAGGGTGGGCTGAGTAGAAAGCCAAATCTAGCAAGAAACTGGCAATCAGTCAACTCCTAATAGCAGGAAACTACAGATGGAGAAGTGGCAGGGAACTAAGAGAGGGAGTGTCCTAAGACAAAGTGAGGGCTTGGTTCTGCCGCTTGGTGCTTGGTCCGAGAGGGGAGTGAGATGACAGGGAAGTCTGTGCTGGATCACCTCGTGGGGACTGTTCAGGACCCTGGAAAGAGAGGTTTGCATGAACAAGTGTCAATTAAGTGGCTGACAGGTGGCATGAGGAGTGGATGACAGAGGAAGTCGAGGTAGACTATGGAGACAGCTCTTTAGAATGTTGTGGTGACAAAGGAGATAAATAGCTGCAGGGAGATACCATGCCAGGGAGAGTACACTCACACACAAGTGCGGTAAGAACACTAGAGCCTGTGTCTTTGCTGACGAGAAGAGTGAGACGTCAGGATCCACATATCAACCTCCTGGAGGAGACAAAGCAGGCCAGGATTTAGGGAAGATGTGGGAAGTCCAAGTTCAGCCCATGATAAATGAGGGAAGTCCAGTCCTTGGCATGTATGAGGGAAGGCTGTGTGCCAGGGTAGCAGAGAACTGTGGCCAGTGGGTTCTTGCTCTGCATTCTGCAAAAGGACAAATAATAAGAAAATCTAATGCTGTTTAGAATGGGCCACCATCTCTGCTAATGCTTTATTTAAGTTATTTTGGGTCTCAAAACATAAATAAACAAAACCCTGAGTCAGTATTTTAAAGTTGTAATTAACAGCTGATGGAATGGAGAGTCAGAGGAATTAAATGATTTGCCCCAAATCTCAGATTCAGTCAGTGCCAGAGCTAAAATCAGAGGAAGGTCAACCTGACTCAAAATCTGCTTCTAGAGCTAAAATTTTCCTTAGTCCTTGACTAGTAAGTAGGGAGGGAGGCTGAGAGAACTAAACCAGCCTTCCCACCTGTATGCACCTGGCTGCTGGCGGGGCTCAGTGCAGAACGCGAGTCTCTGGACACCCAGTCAAGTATATTTTCTGTCGTACCCGAGTCTCCACTGGTTAGAGGAAGGAGGCATTTTAAAGTAAAACATATGACATTGATTATAAATTTGTTCACTGAAAATTTAGTGGTGTTTCAGATGGAGATTGCAACAATCAAAATAATAAAATCAGATATAACTGTTTTTCCAGACAAAAAGTAAGTCAAAGGATCCTGCATGACTAGTGTAGATTTTCCTAGTGAGAACTTTGTGTATCATACAATTAGCTTTTAAACAGAAATTTTGGAGTGCCAGATTAACTTTAATCAGGATGCTAAGGTGATCAAGCCCAGCCTGATTATGTAAGGAAAAATGCAATGAAAGAGAGAGTTCTGCTTTAAAGAAAAACACACACACATATGTACTACAGAAGTAATTTTAAAGAAGTCTAACAATTGTTTAAAAAATCTGATATAAAATAACAGTGATGATTTTTTAAGGTTATGTATTTGCTCGATAGAATTTCTTTCCTATATAACTCTCAAAAAGAGAGTTCTGTTTAAAATATTTCTAATTAAAAGGTTGTCAGATTTCCAAGCTTTTAATGTAAAATGCCAAAGGAACTTTAATTTTCATAATGTAAGGAGACTATATGTTTTTCATTTAATCTTATTATTCACTTTTTAGTTTCAGTCTAGCATCCTGAACACTTCTGGCTTGTTTTAATTTTTTTTCGGATTCCCTTTTATGAACCGTTTAATGTGTATGTCTTTGACACCAGCCAGTGTGTGTTGTGACAGCCTGTTCAACATGGACATCAAACAACTTAACACAGGTGCAACCTAACAGCATCCCAACTCATATCCCACAGACTGAATTTCTCAACCAGGATCCTCTGAAGTCCCACAAGGTCACATGTCTGTCTCTCCAAATGGTGGCCACTGTGTGAACACAACCTGGATGGGTTTCCCTTCTTTCCTTATATCTCCTCATTCTTCACACATGCTCCTCAGGATAGCATTTCCGAATACACTGAGTGCATAGACCAGGCCAAGACCCTGGCAATAATTGAATTTTCATCTGCCAAAGCATAAAGGGAAGGCACATAGGTCTTTAATGTTCACATCCAAGTGCCAAAATGCTTCTCACTTTATTGAACCCACAGACACACACACACAATTTTATTTTAGTGTTTTTCAATTACTTGTCTAAATTTGTGTTTTTATAAAATAAATGTTTTAGGTTTTTTAGGATCTTGGAATTTGTTTCACTCTGCAAAAATGAAGAAAACTATGAACCAATTGATGATTGGTTAATAATAACATGGTAATGTGAGTCATCAGTGTTTAGTTGTTTAAATCAATCCCACAATCATCTCCAGTTTCTGAGCCAATTCCTTTTTGATGCTTGACATTAGGTGAAAAGAAGTGTCTATTAATCGAATGTAAAGCCAACATTAAATCAAATAGGCTGCTCTTATCACAAGCAGAAATGAGAGAAAGCTTGCAAAATAATTGTTTTAAGTTGGGTTAAGAATAAACATAAACCTGAGAATGAATTAGCCAATGTCCCATACTTCTGTTTAAATGTGTACCTCTGTCACTTTCTGTATGGCCTACCCAGTAGGGCAATTATTATTTTTATACCAAATGAAAGAATTCTTTGGACCTACATCATCACTGTACCAATATCTGACAGCATCTATAATAATGGCGATGTGTTTATTTTAGCTTCAGTTTTCTTCTCACCATGAAATTGAATTTTACCCACAGGATGGATGGATGGATGAATAAACATATAAATGAATGGATGGATGGAGATAAAGATATGTAATTGTAGATAGATATATGGATTACGATCAGTAGATATTTGCATAGTGGTGGTCATTTACATGTATAAAAGTGCCTCATGCATATTCTGCTAGATCGAATCATTATCTCACATATCTGTGGCATAGTAAGAATTCAGAGCTGAGAATTTTTTCTTAAAGTGATTTTTATCCATAATATCAATGTACAATTTTCTAGATGTCAGACTAATGAATGTATTTAGATTTTTCATGTGATAAAATGTCAGACTAATATACATCTGATATTACCTTTTTCTGATACTGATAAGTTATTAATAATCTGAAAAACATATGTGCACAAGGTAAGCCAGTGGCTTTCAAACACAGGACAGGAATCTTCTATTTCAATACTCTTTAGACAAAAATAGTAGAAAACAAACCCATAAATACCATTAAAACCTCAACAAAAATTTCTCTGCAAAATAAATTTTTGACATCAGATGATGCGCCCAAGTTGGCCAAAGGGATTTAGGATATGTGCTCAAGATTGGTTTTTTGCGTGTGTATGTATTCAGCTGGTCCATTCATCTAGAGCTCCATTTATCTTGGAGATTGTGCCCATAATTTATTTTTCTGTGGAGAGACTGAAGTCTAAACTGATCCTTATTTCAGTCATGTCCTGATTGTAAAAATTGTGAAGAGCAATTTGGAGCCAAGATATATCCTTTGTCTGAGTGAGAAGTTGTATTTCACAGGGAATTGGTATCCTGCAGGTCAGATCTGCTTTTGGAGAATGATAGGAAACTCCACTGCGTTTTTAGACAGATGTGGACATCCTGTTGGGTCAATTCATGAAATTAAACCTGACATAAGCCTTCGGAATTGCATCTTTCCTTGAAAAACTATAGCTAATTTTAAAGATATGAACTATATACAAGTAGCTGCTCTGAAAACTATCAAACTATAGCATTGTTTGAATGAGAAGCAGTGTTTTGAGACCCAGAATACTCATTTCCAGTGTTTTTAAAGACAGTGCATGATTTCTTCCTTTAGTCAAGGATATCAGTTAACAATGACTAATAATGATGTTTGCTCACATTGTACAAGTTCTTCAAATGAGTTATTTAATCTTCATGAAATTGTCATGGGATAATAATTATTAAAACTATTTTAGGTTCAGTGACCTACTCACTTAATTTGTAAGTGGTAGAACCAATGTAATTTAGCATTTCACTCTATGCCTGTATGATTCATGAAACAAACATCTTTGTATATTTATATGTCAAAAATTCTCTCATGTAGGAATTTAGAAAGTTTACATGAGCACTGACGATAGCCAAAGCAATGTGTTATAGACGAGAGAAGTGAAAAAGAAGTTTTCAGTCTTAAGAAGCTTACAATCTAGTAGTGAGGACAAAGCAGGTAGACACATGTTCACTATGAAACTCTTCCTATATGTATAAGTTTTAAAATTTACACAATGCTTTCAGACATTTCATTTCATTGTCCTCTGTCAGATGTTTGTATCCCTAAGGAATCTATACCCTCAGTTCATTCTGTACGTGGCTTGATTGCCTTCTTAGCCCTCTAATAAATTTATCAAAATTTAAAAACTAAAACATACATTTGATTACATCTTCCTTCTTAGTACTAATAAAAGTTAATATATAGTACATACAAATGTATTTTCATAGCCTTGTTTTTTTCAGTATAATCTAAATATTGGTTTGGTACAGGTCTTAGAAGAAAGCAGGGTAAGGGCCCACTGACCAATGTGCTCTGCTACCACTTCTGCTACCACATCTTTTCCCTCAGAGGATAAGTGAGAAAATTCCCTTTTCCCACGTCTTCTCTGAATTATCTCTAGGTTTATGTTGTCAGGTACGGGTCTACCTATTAGACATCATTTCTCTTCTTAGACCCCAGTGGCTCCCCTTTTCCTCATCTGCAATCAAGTATGCTCCATTCTTACATATGTTTGTACATGTGCGTGTCAGGGATGAGGGTGTGTGTGTGTATTACTGCTCGACCCCACATCCTTTCCCCACCATAGCTGTCTTTGCACCCAAAATCCAAGCCAAGTAAAAAAATAGATTCCTAGAAAGCAAAAGAGAATTATATTTATAGATGGAACAGCAGAAAAAGAATATGCTTAAGAGATGAAGATATATTTATGTATTTAAATATAGACATATATTTTAGTATACTATTGTTATATTATTATTTTAAGTATATCTATGTATATTTAGTATACATATGTATATTTAATTATATTCATAAGGGTCAATAAACTATATATGAGGAAAAGAGCCCAGATTTGACGTCAAAAGTTTAGTAGTTAGACCTGGATTGGCTCTTTACTTGCCCCTATGATACTGGCCAAATCAGTCAGTTTCTTCTTACATAATAGCTTACCTTGCTATTCATAATTGTTGCTTCAGTCAAAAATAAAATGTCAATTTATGCTAGAGAGCTTTACAAACTACACATACCTTACATGATACAAGTGTGGGATGGCATTTTCATTGCCTTGCATTGAGATCTATGTCCTAGTGGCTCTTCAGTTTTCACAAACAAATCATTCTCCTGTCCCCAGTCTTGCTGATTTGTGGAGATTTCTTGCTTATTTCTGCATTTACTTGGAATATACAATTGCTATATTCCAATTAAGTGGTGGGGACTTGGAATTGAATGTACTGCTGCTCAATTCTTCAGTGGAGAAAAATAATACCCATGGATGCGCTTTCTAAATTATATTCCCAGATTAAGCCCTTTAGTCAGAAAGCCTGAAATCCACCATAGTACACCTATAAAATATATTTTCCAATGCTGTGAGATAAACTTTGGAACAATAACATTATATAAAAGGAGAGCTTTCTGTGAATTGTGTCACAGAACTATGTATCTAGTGAAGCGTATTTTGCTTCATCTAATCCAGCTGAAAGGTCTCTGGAGCACAAGTGGTTGTGATTGTTTTAGAAATTGATTTTTCTTCCTGATTATATCGTCATAAATTTCCACAAATAGCCATATACTCACTGTGACATTAAAGGCTCATTTGTGTAACAACTCTTGCAAATGTACAAAATTCGTAGAAAAACTTTTCCAACATTTTGTGAATCAGCCTAACTCTTGACTTTATTGTGCTCTCCACTCTTCACTTTTCTTTCGGGTCATTTTTTTTTACTAGCATTATCTAGTGTGTGTGTGTGTGTATTTCAAAAAATAACATGTGCACTTAGTGTAACATCAAACAACTAGAAGAGGAATGTAAGAAAATGTCTCTTCCACCCCTGAATTCTAAACCCAAATTCTCTTTTCCACCAGCAATCAGATAACAATCTAATTGTAAAACAACTCTTTTTGATGGAATATTACTGATATTTTTTACAATAATTAGTGGCAATAAGTAAAACAGATATCCTTGCAAGTATTTCTCTGGGTATGTTATAACATTAAAGGTCAATGGTATGAGCATTATTTTCATAGATAGAGACTCTAGAAAAACCTTTAATAAGGTAGGAATTCATGAATTCACCCAAAATGTGTTAGCAGTTTTTATTTCTATATAGTCTTACCAAATGGAACTTTTAAATTTTTACCTACATGAGTGCTTAAAAACTGAAATTTATATTTTAAATGAACTTTTATATGTGTGTAATGGAGCATAGAGCATAGGTGTAAAAGGCACTTCAGTTTCTTCAACTGCAGTCCCTCATTGACTCATTTACTTTATTGACTTCTCATTATTTTTGTGTTTTACCAATTTTGAAGTTCTTTTCTTGTAAAGAAAATAAAATTTTTGTAATATATCCCAAGTTGCTAATTATCTAGAAATTTGTTTAGCATGTTTTGACATGCGCAATTGTTGATATTTATTCTTTTTATCTATTTTATCTTTTAATGTCTTTTGTAGCCTCTGGATTTGAGGTGATGCTTAGCAAAGCTTTTGTTAAATGAAGGCTTCTGTTGTTTTATTTATTGTCATGTCTAAATCTTTGCTAAATCTGGGATTTAGTGTTATGGAGTAAGAAGTTATATAGAGCCTTACTTTGCTTTTATTTTGTTTTGTTGTTGTTTTTCCACATGTAATCCAGTTGTATAAGAACCATTAATTAAAAACCACATTTTTCTTAATGATTTTAATTTCATTAGTGTTATTCATAATAGAAGTACTTGTGAATTTCACTGTATTTGGCATTTTATACTTTGTATCATATGTTTGTCTATTTGGACACCAGCACAAAACTGAATTAATTTAACATTAAAAAATACTTAAATGTAATATTTCATAGATCTAGTCACCACTGTTTAATGTTGTCACAAGCGTATGTTAGCAATACAGTCCTTTCTATAAGTGAACCAGGCAACTGCTTGGTTAGCTGCCTGCTGAGCAGTCTGGCACCAAGAAATGTGCCAGAGGAGTCACACAGGGTAACTATGCTACTCACTCAGCTTTTACTGAATGCAGGTTCATTCAAAGTAGAACATCAACCTACATTAATATCCTAGTCACACTCTAACAACCTAAGAGAAACATCACACACACACAGAAAAACCAGTGGGGAATAATGAGCCTGAGTCACAGAGTCTCAGTCTGTAGGTCTGGGAGACAGCACAGTAGGCAAAAAACTTGTCAGAGTCTTGCTTGTGGAGCAAGGTGGGCAGCAGGGGAGGCAAAGTCTTCAGTCAGCAGGGCAGAGACTCTGGTAGCTGATGCCAAAGGAAACTGTGGCATGGAGCAACATCTTTGTATGTGGAGCTCAGCTGTCTCAGTGATGGTCTGGAGCCTACCTCAGTTATACCTTGAAAGTGGTGTGCTTTACCCTTCTGGGTGTCTTGATAATTGTCTTGGCATCCCAATGGCAAGTGTGGAATCTCCCCAGGAGCCTACCTCTGGGTGGTCCCACTTTGCAGATATGGCTGTTCAGATCACACATGCAGATATGTTAAGTGTGTCTTCTTGCCAGATGTGTCTAGTGTGACTTAGGTAGTTTCCTTCTTGAACCAAAGTGTTGTGGCTGAGTGGAAGCCATCTGGGTTGACATGAGTGACTCCATTTTGTTTTATGTACTTTGTACTATGGTGACTGGACCAATGCCATTTTACAGGTCCAGCTCTCCACAATATCAAACACAAATTTAATGAGATCTATATACTCTTCTAATCCAGAGAAGAGTTCCATAGTCCAAATCTTCTCTTTGACTTACAAACCTTAAAAAACCCCTGCCAACCACAGGGTTCCATGTTACTTTAGGACAAAATGCAAAACACTTGACATGAAATAAAAGGCACTTCAGAACCAAAGACATGTTAACTCCTCTAGGCTTTATGTGTATCATTTCTCTCCCCAACACAATGTAAGCTACAGCCATTCTGACCGAGCATCAAATTTCTCTATTTTCTCTCCAGTGTTAAGCCTTGACAGTGCCTGTCTCCCTTGACAGCAACAACCTTTTCCTGCCTCCTTGCCCGTGACTTCCTTCTCTTCCTCCACATTCCCACTGGGTAAATTTGACTTTCCATGATAAAGATTATAATGCTATCATGATATCAAGCCTGAATCTGACAACAGAGGAAGAGCCTAAGACTTTAATTTATTCATTCATATTTATTGATGACCCACTCCTCATGTATAAAAATGCCACAGGGAACATAAATATGAGCAGGATACAGGCCTGCTTGTGGGAAAAAGATGTGGAATATTCACATTAAAGAGTAATGCAGAATGTCATATGGGAAATCCAAGTGCTATGGACATTGAGGAGGTAGGGTGACCACTTTTTCTTAAATTTGGTAAACCAGCTTATTCTGATGTTATTCTAAAAGTTGAGAAACTCCACTGGTCCAAAGGAACTTCATCTCTGAAAGGTACCACTTAGCCCTTTCTTGGGTGATTAACCAAGGATCAAATGTGTAGGTCTTAGACCCCCAACATTCAGTTCAATCAGAGCTGCTTGTCCAGTGGGTTTCTGTGGCTTCAAAAATGTTAGCTGAAATACTACCATTTGCAGCAACATGGATAGATCATGAGAGTAATGTGCTAAGTGAAATAGACAGAAGGAGTCAGACCCTTATGATTTCACTCTTATGTGGGAAAGAGGTCTGGAAGCAAAAAATGAACAAACAAGATAATCACACAAAAACTCAGAGACAGAACAGATTGGGGGTTGCCAGAGGAATAGGAGGTTAGGAGGAAGTAAATAGGATAAAGGGGGTCAAATACATGATGACAGAAGGAAAATTGACTTTGAGTATTGAACACACAATGCAATGATCAGACAACGGATCGTAAAATTGTACACTGGAAATCTATACAATGTTATGAAACAGTCTGTCCACAAAATTTAATAAGATTAAAAATTTGAAAACCACACATGTTTTCAACTGACATGGTAGTATATTATGACATTAAGAAGCATTCTCAAATTATTTTCACTTTCAAGAAAAGTGATGGGTAACTCAGGTACCTTCTGAATTTGTAACTGTACTTGTTCCCCAAGTGAATGAAGAGACATGTGGCTCTTCAGTCCATGGCCATGTGTGATTGAGGTAACTCAGAACATTATACAGTGGTTTTATTCTTTTTTCTTTGTTTTAATAGAATTTCACACAAAAAAGTATTTATTGGAAATTGTCATACAGCTCCATGATCCGTGGGAATGTCTCAATGCCCTATGTTAATTGCAAATGTGTCAGTGTGGTACAGCAGGGATCCTAAAACATGAATCAGAAGAAAAAGACACTAAGTTTAAAAACTACAAATTCCCAAAATACCTGTGGAAGAAAAGTGGCATCTTAGCTATAGAACCTTTCTTTTCTCACTTGAATATGTGTGATAGTACAAATTTAAGCTACTTTTTCTTTTCTGTCTTAATTCTGCTTTGTTTTGAATTTAAGTAGTCTCTGGCCATACCACCCTTAATGCCCCTGATCTGGTCTGAAATAAATGAAGCATACTTCTCTAGTATTTGTGTCCACTGTATAAGATGAATTAAGTCTTCCAGGGTTCTAGGGTACCAATTCATGCCCCTGGGGAGGTAAACCGCCTCTGGCACCCCGCTGGGTGGAGGACTGACTTGCCACAAACAGTTTCTTGCTGTTCATAGAGAGTAGATGACTCCAGTAGTTCTCTTCAGGATGAGATCCACTTTTGAAATGGGACATCAAGCTACTGACACCTACAGTGAGTGCTTGAAAAGCCCATAAAAATACTGGGACATGGAAGCAAATATTTAGAACATTTAAAATAGTGGTTTATGGCTTAGTGCTGCCCACCTGCATTATCGAGCAGTGGTGGCCAGTACCCAGCCCTCTGCTTCCCACAGTACTGCTGCCCTGGCTCAGGGAGGCTCATCCAGCATTTGCTGCTACTGGGAATGAAGAAAGGACAATGTTGAGGTCCTCCCCACACTCACAGGATCAAGGGATGGTGTCTAAAGCCCCCCTACACTCACACTACTGATGAGCCAGCCATGGGAGATGAAAGACTGGGACACGGCTAACTGCCAGGAACCACCGCAGCTGAGAGATGGTGAGCACCTGCCCCCAAAGGTTATGTTTGCAGGAGGGAGGCCCCAAAGCAAGAAGGTGAGGACGCCAGCTGCCCCACGAGGCCATTAAGGAACCGCGCGCCCCCCTACATTGCACGTGAGCGAGTGACACTGTTGCCATGGTGATTTAGTGACAGACCCCCAGTACTAATTCTAGAACTTCCCGCCCTAACCGCCCTGAGGACCAGACCCTGAACTGCCTCTCCTGGATCACCCCAGCACCCTTCGCCTTCTCCCAGATCTCCCCGCGACTCTCCCTGTACTCGTTGAGTTTGAGCCTTTGAGCGTCACCACTCTCTGAGTGGACCCAGCAGCAGCCTCGTCTTCTCCATCCATCTCGAGGTAGGCAGACAGCCCCGCCTCCCCTGGCCGGGGGGGCGGGGCCCCTAGGTGTCGGACCCAGGGTCTCCCCCAAGGTCCCCCGGCATCAACTACCAGGTCATCAGGGCTGGTGGTGTCCTGCTGGGCTCCCAGCCACTGAGATGAAGAAAATGAAAGCACTAGCAGGAGGCAGGGGGCGTGCTCCATCTCTTGCCCCGGGTAAAGCCCACTCAACAGGGCCTAGTACCCAGGAAAAGCCTTCTGGTATCCCGGACACGTGTGTATTTCTGTCCACATTTGTGACCCCCAGCAGGACTCTGCTCCTTGAGGGCCCGGTGGAGCTCCAGAGAGGCCTGCAGAGGCGGGGGCGATACCTTTTCCTGTTTGATGATCTACTTGTGGTGGCCAAAACCACATATAGTAACAGGTGGAAGGTGAAAAATGAAATAAAATTGAGTGACATGTGGATAGCAAGCTGTGGGAAGGAAGTGGGAGGAGGCAACACCGATCCCTCTCGGTCCTTTGTCCTGGGCTGGCCCACGGTAAACTTTGTGGCCACTCTCAGTTCCCCAGAAGAGAAGGACAGATGGCTCTTTCTCCTTCAGAGGTATATCAGTGTAGAGAAAGAGAAGCGCCATCCAATGACCATTCCCCTCAAAATTTTCACCAAAGACATTGATTGGGAATGGTGCCTATTGCAAAACGATCACAATAAGGAACTCAGATACTGCAAATGACGTTATCAACACGTCACTACCAATGCTAAGAGTAACTGGCTCTGAGAGAGATTACCAGTTATGGGTCAATTCTGCCAAAGAAAAGGCATCGCGTCCACTTATTGGGCATGAATGTCCTTATGCAATCAAAATGAGCCATCTTCGAGACACTGCACTCCTGATGCATTGCTCAGAGGACGCCACCAACTCTTTCAGCCTCCAAGAGCTCTGCCTCATGGAAGAGCTGCCCCGGGAGATGCGCTGCCAGTTCACCCTGAAGCCAAGATGCCTGGCTGCAGCCCAGAAGCCAAGGGACTCAGGTCAGAAGTCCTTTCAAAGGAGAAGGTCTATCACCAAGTGGCTGTTTGGGCGAGGCTCTAGCGCTCACCTGGGTAACTTGCCCACCTCGCCAACCTCTCCTGTGTCAGGACAGCTGTTTGGAGTGTCTCTGCCAAATCTCTGCAGGCATGACAATCTGCCCAAACCTGTCTGGGACATGCTTTTCTGTGTTCATCAGAAAGGTCCCCTCACCAAAGGAATATTTAGACAGTCAGCCAGCATGAAATCTTGCAGAGAGCTGAAAGAAAAACTAGATTCTGGAGTCGAAGTCCACCTAGACCATGAGTCTATTTTTGTGATAGCATCTGTGTTTAAAGATTTCCTAAAACATATTCCTGGAAGTGTTTTGTCATCAGATCTCTTTGATCACTGGGTCTCTGTAATGGATGAAGAAAATGATGAGCAGAAAATAAATAAAATTCAAAGACTGTTAGACCAGCTTCCAAGAGCCAATATTGTTCTCTTACGGTACCTTTTTGGAGTATTACACAACATAGAACAAAATTCCTCATTCAATCAGATGACTGCGTTTAATTTAGCGGTGTGTATTGCTCCAAGCATGCTTTGGCCTCCAGCTTCCTTCAGCTTAGAACTAGAAAATGAATTTATAAAAAAGAGTAATCTGCTTATTCAATTTCTGGTTGAAAATTGCTGTAGGATATTTGGAGAGGAAATCACTTCCCTCTTTGGAGAATCTTCAGTGAGGCATGATACTACAGAGAGAGCCTCTGACACCCCTGGTGCAGAGAAGACTGCCATCCCCGACAGCGGGGAGATGGTGCTGAGTGAGGATTTTGATGCTTCATGCAGTGACCTGGTAGAGAACCTTGATGAGGAGAGCAGAAGCACGGGCTGTGTCTTAAACTTTCAAGACAATCACCTCGATCAACCTGAGGTGGAAGATCTTTTAAGCCTGAGTGACATTGACTTAGACTTTTCTAAAGAAGAGGACATTGAAAAGCAATGGCCACTTGAATGTACACTGGTGGCCATGTCTGTGGTATCTTGCAGTCACATGCCCGCACATGATTCCTCCAAGAACCAGCCCTTTGATGCTGAGACATCTGGACACCCTCCACCACAAACAACAGTGGTCCTCCAGAGTTCCAGCAGACACCAGTGCTGCACAGAGCCCAACACCAAGGATCAGCCAGGGCACACTGAGCTATCTCAGGATGATATCTGCAAAGAACCAAACTAAAACTACCTGCAGGCCTGGTCACTTGAATGGAGAGGAGGACGATCTGGATGGTGGAAAAGAAGACACACTCGAGTGTCAGTTAAAAATGCACCTGAAACTCCTAAGCGCTGAACACGATGGAAATAGGTCTGACAAGGTTGAAAAACTGGCCCCTCAGAAAGAAAAAGAGGGAAGCAAGGTCACATAAAAAGAAAAGGACTCAAGTAGAATAACCACAAAATTGCCTTTCCCTGCCTCTGGTGTTCCAGAAACCAACTCACTGAAAGGTAATCAGGAAGACATGTGCCTAAGGGCAAAGCAAGAACATAGAGCAGTGCAGGCAGCCTGGTCAGAAGAGACTGGAGTTGTGGGAAATAGTAGAAGGCCTGGTCACCACAGAGGGAAGGTGTGGGAGGTGAGCAGAAGGACTTGTTGTAGACAAAATATGTGGCAGTCCAGCAGAAGATTTGGTCACAGGACACAGAAGGTGTGGAGGAAAGCAGAAGGCCTGGTCAAGCAGACAAAAGGAATGTAAGAAAAATGGAAGGCCAGGTCATGACAGACAGAATTAGTGAGAACCTATCAGAAGGCCAGGATGGAGGAGGGGGACAGTGTGTGAGTCAAGTAGGAGGCTCATTTGGTTGAGATGGAGGAGGAGTCCAGCAGAAGACAAGTTCAGAAAAAACAGAAGGTTTGGAAGGCAAGCAGAATGCCTGGTTGGAGGAGAGAAAAGTGTGGGATTAAGCAGGTTTGGTCAGAGGACACAGAAAGAGTGGGAGGAGAGCACAAAGTCTGGGGAGGCCAGATGGAAGGTGGGAGAGGCTAGCAGAAGGATCAGTAGGAGATTAAAGGTCTCCGAGGCCAGCAAAAGGCCTTTTTGGAAGAGACTCAAAGTGTGGGAGTAAAGCAAGAAGCTCAATCTGGAGATGCAGAAGGTTTGGTGGAGGGGAGCAGAAGACCCTGTGGAAGGACAGAAATGGTGTCAAAGCCAAGCAGGAGACCACATCACAGGATATGGAAGGTGGTGGAGTCCAGCAGACAACCTGTTTGGAAAATATGGAAACTGTGTGAGTCAGGCAGGAGGCCCATTGGGGGTGACAGAGTGTGTTGGAGCTGAAAAGCAGAATAGTTTGGAGCAGGTAGAAGGTGGGAGAGGTGAACAGAAGACCAATCTGCAGGAGCTGGAAGGTGTGGGAGGCCAGCAGAAGACCACTTTGGAGCAGAGAGAAAGTAAGGGAGAAGAACAGAAGACCAGATCATAGCAGATGGAAGGTGTCAGAGGCCAGCAGAGGGCCTGGATGTTGGAAAAGGAAGGTGTTGGAATCCAGTCAAAGACCAGTTCAGAGCTGAGGGAAGAAATGGGAGACCAGCAGAAATCCGGGGAATGTGGAAGGTGTCGGAGTCCAGCAGCAGACGTCGTTGGCGAAGGAAAGTCTGGGGGTAAAGCAGGAGCTTGGTCAGAGTATATGGAAAGTTGAGGAGGAGGGCAAAAAACCAAGTCAGAGGATACAGAAGGTGTAGGAGGCCAGGGACTGGCCTGGTTGGAAGAGCCACAAAGTGTGGGAGTGAATTACTCATTCTGGTCAGAGGATACAACATCTTTGGGAGGAAACCAAAGACTTGCTCAGGCAGACAGAAGGTGTGGGATGGAAGCAGAGAGATCCATTGCATAGACATGGTGTGAAAGGTGAGCAGAATGATGAGGCAGAGGACAGGAAAGGTGTTGGAGCAAAGCTGAAGGCAAGTTAAATGGATAAGGAAGGTGTTGCAGGTCAGTTGACTGCAATGTTGGAGGATACAAAGAGTGGCACTCTTGCAGAAGTCTCAATCGCCTGAGGCAGAATCCATGAGAGCTGAGAAGAAAACCAGGTCGGAGTAGATGGAAGCTGTGGAAGCAGAGCAGAAGACCAGTTGGGAGCACACACGTTGTAGGACAACAAAAGACCAAGTCATATGAGTTGGAAGGTGAGGGAGGCTAGCGGAAGACCTGGTCAAGGCAGAGAGAAGGTGTCGTGTGTGGGGGGAGTAGAAGGCCAAGTTGTGGCAGAAGAAAGTTCTCGGATTCCAGAAAAAGACCAGGTGGCAGCAGATAGAAGGTGCGGGGGACACAGAAAAGACAATGTCAGAGAGTATGCATGATGCCAGAAGACAGCACATCGCCTGGATGGTGAAAAAGAAAAGTGTCACAGCCCAGCTGAAGGCCCGTTTATGGTAGAAGGAAGAAGCAGAAAACCAAAAAGAACCCGGGAAAAGAGTATGGAAGGTGCTGAAAGCCAGCAGCAGGCCTGGTTGGAGGAGAAGGAAAGTGTGGGAATCAAGGAAAAGGAAGGTTGGAGATTATGGTCGGGTTGGAGTGAAGTAGAATGCCTGTGAAGGCAGATGGAAGGTGCAGTGGGTGAGCAGAAAGCCTGGTGAAAGGACACTGGACAATTTGGGAGGCCAGCAGTCGGCCTGGTTTTATGAGAGGAACAGTGCGGAAGTCAATGAGGAGGCTCCCTATGCAGAGACAGAATGTGTGGGATCTGAGAAGAAGACCCGGGCAAGGCAGAGGGAAGCAGTGTGAGCCTAGTAGAAGGCCTCGTCTGATCATAGAGAAGGAGGGGGAGGACAGCTAAGGTCCAGTCAAGGGAGACAGAATGTGTGGGAGATGAATAGAGGAACAGGTCTTGTGCTCACCTTCCACAACTGCCCTGCACCAGGCCAGCCCCCTAATAGCTTCCTACTCCTTCCATCTACTCCCAACAGGTCTTCTGCTCAGGTCACACAGCTACTTCTTGTTCCAACCAGGCCCTCTAGTCCCCTCCCACACCTGGCCCAGTATCTGTTCACCTCCCACACCTTTAAGCTGCTTGGTTAGACCACCTTACATGGTCTTCTGCTTGGCCCCTTCCTGCTCTGTCTCCACCTAAGCAGCCTCCTGCAGGACTCCCACACCTTCTGTCTCCTCCAACTGGACAGTCATCTGGCCTCCAACACTTTCTCGCTCCTCTCATCTTCACTCCTGCTTGGTTCTGAAACTTTTACTGTCCTGTGAATAAACCTACTACTCACCTCCTACAACTTTTCTCTGCCCAAGCCAGTCCTTTTGCTTGCTTCCTAAACTTTCTGTGTCTTCTGAGTAGGATACCTCAGAGACTCTCACACATTTTGTCTCCTCCAAATGGGCCAAATGTTGGCAGGGACACATTCTGTATCTGCTGATGCAGTCTTTTGTGTGTCTCCCACACCTTCCGTCTAGTGCAAAATGTCCTCTGCTCATCTCTCGCATGTTACTTGTACCCTGACTGGGCCTCCTGCTGTCCTCCTGCACCTTCCCTCAGCCAGGAACCAACCTCATACTCATAGCCAAAACCATCACTCTGAGAAGATTAGCCCTAGTTCTTGCCTCCCACTCCTTTCCTCTGTCCTGAGTGGGTCCTCTGCTAGGATCCAACACATTCTTTCTCCACCTAGCGAGCTTCCTGCTTGGCTCCAAAACTTTCTGTCACACACAACCAAGCTGCTGCTGGCCTCTGACACCTTCACCTTCTATCTGCTTTCACTGGTCTTCCTGCTCCTCTCCAACACCTTAGGTATCCTCACATTGTGCTCCTGATTGACTCCAACACTTTCCTTCTCCTCTCACGAAGCCGATCAATGTCCACAGACACCCTTCATTCCCTTTCAGCATAACTTCTGCTAGGCTCCCACTTCTTTCCTCTGCCTGGCCAGGAATTCTTCTGGGTCCTATCACCTTTTCTTTTCAGTATCCAGGCCATGTGGTGACCCAAGACATGTTCCATATCCTCTGACATTGTCTTTTTTGTGTTGTCCACACCTTTCACCTCTGCAATCTGGTCTTCTGGCTTCCCACATCTTCTGTCTTCCCAAGCCTGGTCTTCTGCTCCCCTCTCACACCATATATTCTCTGGCCCAAAGAAGTGTTCTGCTAATGTCCCATCCACCCTATCTCATGTGACCTGTTCTTCTGATCACCTACCACACCTTCTATCTGCTCTGACCTGGTTATCTGTTTGGCTCCTTCCTGTTTGTTTCCCACGAATGACCTTCCCACAAGATTTCCACACACTCTTTCTCCTTCACCCAGGCAGTCTTCTGACCTGTAACACCTTCTGTATCCACTGATCTTGCATCTGGCTTGCCTCTGACACACTTCCAGCCCTCTGATCTTGCCTTTTACTCAGCTCTTACACCATGCTTCTGTAATGAAACCGTCTGTTTGCGTTTCCCACCTTCTGTTTTCCCTAGCTAGGCCTTCTGCTCACCTCCCAAACTCTCTGTCTCCTCTCACTAAAAGGCCTCATTGATTTCCACATTTTCTGCCTCTTGCAACGATGCCAGATGCAGGCCTCCGACACCTTCTGTATTGTCTGACCTAATCTTCTGTATGTTTCTCATACCTTTCATCTGCTGCAACCTAGTCCTCCCACACCTTCCCTCTGCCAATGAGTTGCAGCCGAGAAGAAGACCAGGTCAAAGTAGATGGAAGTTGTACAAGTAGAGCAGAAGACCAGTTTGGAGCAGGCAGAGGGTGTGGGAGATCGAAAGTCTAGGTCCAATGAGGTGGAAGGTATGGGTGCCAGGCAAAAGACAATGTCAGAGAGTATGCAAGATTTTGGAGGACAGCACATGGCCTGGGAGATTGAAAACAAAGGTGTCACATTCCAGCAAAAGGTCCGTTTATGGTAGAGGGAAGAAGTGGGAACCCAAAAGATGAACCGTTCAAAGGGTATAGAAGATGTTGAAAGCCAGCAGCCAGCCTGGTTGGAGGAGAAGAAAAGTGTAGGAATCAAGCAGGAGCAAGGTTGGAGATTATGATCGAAATGGAGTGAAGCAGAATGCCAGTGAAGGCAGATGGAAGGTGCGGTAGGTGAGCAGAAAGCCTGGTGCATGGATAAAGGAAGGTTTGTGAGTCCAGCAATTGGACTGGTTGTATAAGAGGAAATGTGTGGGAGTCAGGCAGGAGGCTCCCTATGCAGAGACAGAATGTGTGGGATCTGAGCAGAAGACACAGTGAAAGTAGAGGGAAGCAGTGTGATCCTAGTAGAAGGACTGGTCTGATCAGAGAGAAGGAGGGGAAGGACAGCTAAGGCCCAGTAAGGGGAGACAGAACGTGTGGGAGATGAACAGAGGACCAGGTCTTCTGCTCACCTCTCACACATTCCCTCTGCCTGTTCGAGCCTCCTAACACCCTCCCACTCCTTCTATCTACCTCCAACAGGCCTTCTGCTCAGGTCACACAGCTAACCCTTGTGCTGACCAGGCCCTCTAGTCCCCTCCCACACCTGGAGCAGTCTGTTCACCTCCCACACCTTTAAGCTTCTCTTACATGGTTTTCTCCTTGGCTCCTTCCTGCTCTCTCTCTGCCTAAGCAGCCTCCTGCAGGACTCCCACACTTTCTGTCTCCTCCAACTGGACAGTCGACTGGCCTCCAACATTTTCTCTCTCCTCTCATCTTGACTACTGCCTGGTTCTGCAACCTGTACTGTCCTGTGAACATACCTTCTTCTTGCCTCCTAAACCTTCTCTCTATGCCAACCAAGCCTTTTGCTTGCTTCCCAAACATTCTGATTTCTCTGAGTAGGGTACCTCAGAGACTCCCACACTTTATGTCTCCTCCCAACAGGCCAAATGTTGGCAGGGACACACTCTGTATCCTCTGACTTGGTCCTTTGCACATCTCCCACACCTTCCATCTGCTGCAAAATATCCCCTGCTCATCTCTCACATGTTGCTTGTACCCTGACTGAGCCTCCTACTGTGCTCCTGCACCTTCCTTCTGCCAGGAACCAACCTTCTGCTTATGGCCAAAACCATCACTTTGACCGGATTAGCCCTTTGCTCACCTCCCACTCCTCCCCTCTGAATCTTGAATGTGTCCTCTGCTGGGTTCCAACACGTTCTTTAATCCACCTAGTGAGCCTCCTGCTTGACTCCCAAACTTTCCGTCACAACAACCAGGCCCACTTCTGGCCTCTGATACCTTCTATCTGACTTCACTGGGCTTCCTGCTCCACTTCAACACCTCAGGTACCCTCACACTGAGCTCCTGATTGACTTCCCCCAATTTCTTTCTTTTCTAAGCACGCTGACCTTTGTCCTCTGAAACCCTCCATTCCCTTTCAGCAGAAATTCTGCTGGGCTCCCACTTCTTCCCTCTGCTCTGACCAGGCCTTCAGGTGGGGCCTGTCACCTATTCTTTTCAACATCCAGGCCATCTGGGGACCCAGGACATTTTCCATATCCTCTGACATTGTCTTTTTGTGTCCCCCATATCTTTGACCTACTGCAACTTGGTCTTCTTCTGGCCTTCCAAATTTTCTGTCTGCCCCAACCGGGTCTTCTGCTCCCGTCACACCACATCTTCTCTCTGCCTCAAATAGGTGTTCTTCTAGCCTCCCACACATCCCTTTTCATGTGACCTGGTCTTCTACTTGCCTCCTACACCTTCTGCCTACTCTGACATGGTTTTCTCTTTGGCCCCTTCATGTTCTGTTTCCCACCAACGAGCTTCCTGCAAGATTCCCACACACTCCCCCCCCCCCCCCCACGCTGCCCAGCTTCTGGCCTGAAACACCTTTTATATCCACTGATATTGCCTCTGGCTTGCCTCTGACACACTTCAGCCCTCCGACCTTGATTTCTCCTCAGCTCCTACACTATGCTTCTGCAATGGAACCATCTGTTTGTTCCTCACACCTTCTGCCTTCCCCAGCCAGGCCTTCTGCTCACCTCCCAAACTTTCTGTCTCCTCTCACTAAGAGGCCTCATTGACTTCCACATTTTCTGCCTCCTGCAATGAGGCCAAATGCTGGCCTCCTACACCTACTGTATGGTCTGATCTATTCTTCTGTTTGTGTCCTACACTTCCACCTGTTGCAACCTGGTCCTCCCATACCTTCCCTAAGACTAGGTTGGAGTAGATGGAACTTATGGGAGTGGAATAGAAAAGTAGTTTGGAGGAAGCAGAGGTTGTGGGGAAACGGAAGTCAAGTTCAAATGAGATGCAAGGTGTGCGTGCCATGTAAAAGACAATGTCAGAGGGTATGCAAGTTGTCAGAGGAAAACACATGGCCTGGATGGTGGAAAACAAAGGTGTCACAGCCTGGCCGAAGGATTGTTTATGGTAGAGGGAAGAAGTGGGAATGCAAAGGATGACCAGCTCAAACGGTATGGAGGGTGCTGCAAGCCAGCAGCTGTTCTGGTTCGAGGAGAAGCAGCGTGTGGGAATCAAGCAGGAGTGAGGTTGGAGTTATGATTGGGTTGGAGTGAAATAGAATGCCTGTGGAGGCAGATGGAAAATGTGGCAGGTGAGCAGAAAGCCTGGTGTAAGGATAAAGAAATGTTTGGGAGACGAGCAGTTGGCCTGGTTGTGTGAGAGGGAAAGAGTGGGAGTCAAGGATGAAGCTCCTTATGCAGGGACAGACCCCTGGCAAGGCAGTGGGAAGCAGTGTGAGCCTATTAGAGTACCTGGTCTGATCAGAGAGAAGGAGTGGGAGGACAGCTAAGGCCCAGTCAGGGGAGAAAGAACGTGTGAGAGATGAACAGAGGACCGGGTCTTCTGCTCATCTCCTACACCTTCCCCCTGTGTGGGCCAGTCTTCTGATAGACTCCCACCTCTTCCATCTATCCCCAACAGGCCTTCTGCTCAGGTCACACATCTTACCCTTGCCCCCATCAGACCCTCTGCTCCCCTCCCACACCTGGACCAGTCTCTCTTCACCTCTTGCTGCTTAAGTCTCCTCTGACATGGTCTTCTGCTTGGCTCCCTCCTCATTTGTTTTAGCCTAAGCTGCTCCAACAGGACACCCACACTTTCTCTCTCCAACACTTTCTTTCTCCTCTCATTTTGACTCCCGCTTGGTTCTGAAACCTTTACTGTGCTGTGAACATACCTACTTCTTGCCTCCTACACCTTCTTTCTGCCCAAGCAAGGCTTTTTGCTTGCTTCCCAAACCTCATGTGTCCTCTGATCAGGACACCACATTGACTCCCACACTTTTGTCTCCTCCAAACCGACCAAATATTTCCCAGGGACACATTCTGTACTCTGTGATCCGACCTTTTGAGCACCTCTCACACATTCCATTTACTGCAAAATGTCACCTGCTCATCTCTCACGTGTTACTTTTGCCCTGACTGGGCCTCCTTCTAACCTCCTACACCTTTCCTGTGAGGCTCCAACCTTCTGCTCATGGCCAACACTTTCACTCTGACAGATTAGCCCTTCTGCTCACTTCCCACTCCTTCTCTCCTCTTGAGTGGGTCCTCTCCTGGGATCCAACACGTTCTTTCTCCACCTAGTGAGCCTCCTGCTTAACTCTCAAACTTTCCATTTCACACAGCCAGGCCCACTACTGCCCTCTGATACCTTCTGTCTGCCTTCACTCCACTTCCTGCTCCACTCCAATACCTTCTGTATCCGAGCTCCGAGCTCCTGATTGACTCCACACTTGTTCTCTAATCAAGTGGAAGTCTGTCCATCGACAGCCGTCACTCTCTTTCAGGAGAACTTCTGCTGGGCTCCCACTTCTTTCCTGTGCCCTGAACAGGCCTTTGGCTGGGTCCTGTCACCTATTTTTTTTTTTTTTGGATATCAAGGACATCTTGTGATCAAGGGCACCTTCAATATCCTCTGTCACTGTTTTTTTTGTGTGTCTGTGTGTCACCCACATCTTTGACTTGCTGTCACCTGGTCCTCTCCTGACTTCCCACATCTTCAGTCTGCTCCAACCAAGTCTTCTGCTCCCCTCTCAAACCACATCTTCTGTCTGCCCCGACCAGGTGTTTTGCTAGCCTCACAAACATTCCATCTCATGTGACTTGGTCTTCTGCTCCCCTTCCACACCTTCTATCTGCTCTGACATGGTTTTCTGTTCAGTTTTTCCCCAATCAGCTTCCTGAAGGATTGCCACACACCCTTTCTCCTTCACCCCAGCAGTCTGCTGGCCTGCAACACCTTCTGTGTCCACTGATCTTGTCTCTGGGTTGCCTCCTACACACTTCCAGCCTCAGACCTAGCCTTCTGCCAAGTTCCAACACCATGCTTCTGCAATGGAACCATTTGTTTGTGTCTCACACCTTCTTCACTACCAGCCGGGCTTTCTGCTCACCTCCCAAACTTTTTATCTCCTCTCATTAAGAGACCTAACTGATTCCACATTTCCTCCCTTCTGCCAGGAGGCCCAATGCTGGCTTTCGACACCTTTTGTATTGTCTGACCTAATCTTCTGCATGTGTTCCATACCTTTCTGCTGCTGCAACCTGGTTTTCCCACACCTTACCTCTGCCAGTGCATTGGAGCTGAAAAGAAGACCAAATCAAAGCAAATGGAAGTTTTGGGAGTGGAGCAAAAGAGCACTTTGTGAAGGCCGAGGGTGTGGGGTAACTTAAGACGAGGTCACATGAGAGGGAACATGTGGGCCCCATGCAGAAGAAACTGTCAAACACTATGCAAATGGCAGAGGACAGGACATGGCCTGGAATGTGGAAAACATGGGCTTCACAGCCCAGCCAAAGGTCCGTTCATGGTACTGGGAAGAAGTGGGAACCCAAAACACCACCTGGTCAAAGGGTATGCAAGGTGTTGAAAGCCAGCAGCTGGCCTGGTTGGAGGAGAAGAAATGTGTGGGAGTCAGGCAGGAGAAAGGTTCGAAATGATGACCCAGTTGGAATGAAGTAGAATGGCCGTGAAGGCAGATACAGGTGAAGTAGGTGAGCAGAAATTCTGGTGCAAGAATAAAGGATGGTTTGGGAGACGAGCGGTAGATCTGGGTTTATGAGAGGGAAAGTGTGGGAGTGAAGCAGGACGCTCCCTCCCAAGAGACAGAATGTATGGGATCTTAGGAGAAGACCAGGACAAGGCAGAGGTTTGCAGTGTGAGAATCGTAGATAGGCTGCTCTGATCAGAGAGAAGGAGGGGGAGGACAGTTAATGCCCAGTCAGAAGAGACAGAATGTATGGGAGATGAACAGAGGACCAGGTCTTCTGCTCACTTCCCAAAGCTTCTTGCTCAGCCCGGCTTTCTGATAGCCTCCAACTCTTTCTATCTACCCCCAAAAGACCTTTACTCAGGTCACACACCTACCTCTTTCTCCTACTATGCCCCCTGCTCCCCTCTCACACCTGGAGCAGTCTCTGTTCACCGCCTCCCCCCACCACCACTTTTAGTCTGCTCTGACATGGTCTTTTGTTTGGACCCACCTGATCCACCTCCGCCTAAGCAGCCTCCTGCAGGACTCCCACACTTTCTGTCTCCTCCAACTGGTCTCCCAACTGGCCTCCAACACTTTTTCTCTCCTCTCATTTTGACTCCCGCTTGGTTCTGAAACCTTTACTGTGCTGTGAACATACCTACTTCTTGCCTCCTACACCTTCTTTCTGCCCAAGCAAGGCTTTTTGCTTGCTTCCCAAACCTCATGTGTCCTCTGATCAGGACACCACATTGACTCCCACACTTTTGTCTCCTCCAAACCGACCAAATATTTCCCAGGGACACATTCTGTATTCTGTGATCCGACCTTTTGAGCACCTCTCACACATTCCATTTACTGCAAAATGTCACCTGCTCATCTCTCACGTGTTACTTTTGCCCTGACTGGGCCTCCTTCTAACCTCCTACACCTTTCCTGTGAGGCTCCAACCTTCTGCTCATGGCCAACACTTTCACTCTGACAGATTAGCCCTTCTGCTCACTTCCCACTCCTTCTCTTGAATAGGTCCTCTCCTGGAATCCAACATGTTCTTTCTCCCCCTAGCGAGCCTCCTGCTTAACTCTCAAACTTTCCATCTCACACAGTCAGGCCCACTAATGGACTCTGACACCTTCTATCTGCCTTCACTGGGCTTCCTGCTCCAAACCAACACCTTCTGTATCCTTCCTCCAAGCTCTTGATTGATTCCCAAACTTCCCTTCTCTAATCAAGCAGACCCCTTACACCCTCCATTCCCTTTCAGCAGAACTTCTGCTGTGCTCTTACTTCTTGCCTGTGCCCTGAACGGGGCCTTTGGCTGGGTCCTGTCCTCTATTTTTTTTTTTTTTTTTTTGATATTTGGGCAATCTTGTGCTCAAGGTCACCTTCCATATTCTCTGTCATTCTTTTTTTCTGTTGCCCACACTTTTGATCTGCTGCAACCTGGTCTTCTTCCAGCTTCCCACATCTTCTGTCTGCCCCTACCTGGTCTTCTGCTCCCCTCTCACACCACATGTTCTCTCTGCCACGAACAGGTGTTCTGCTAACCTCCCACACATTCCATCTCATGTGACATGGCCTTCTGCTCATTTCCCACATGTTCTATCTTCTCTGACTTGGTTTTCTGTCTTGCCACTTCACCTCTCACAACTTTAGTTTGCTCTGACGTAATCTTCTGTTGGGGTCCCCCATGATCTGTCTTCACCTAAGCAGACTTCTGCACGACTCCCACACTTTCGGTCTTGTCCAACTGGACACTTGACTGGCCTCCAACACTTTCTCTCTCCTCTCATCTTCACTCCTGCTTGATTCTGAAACCTTTACTGTCTTGTGAACAAACCTACTTCTCGCCTCCTACAACTTCTCTCTGCCCCAGCAAGTCCTTTTGCTTGCTTCCTAAACTTTCTGAGTCCTCTGAGTAGGATACCTCACACACTCTCACACATTTTGTCTCCTCAAAACGGGCCAAATGTTGACCAGGAAAACATTCTGTATCCGGTGATCTGGTCTTTTGTGCATCACCCACACCTTCCATCTGGTGCAAAATGTCCCCTGCTCATCTCTCACGTTCCATGTACACTGACTAGGCCTCCTGCTCTCCTCCTCCATCTTCTCTCTGCCAGGAACCCACCTTGTGCTCACAGCCAAAACCCTCACTCTGAAAATATTAGCCCTAGTGCTCGCCTACCACTTCTTCCCTCTGTCCTGAATGGGTTCTCTACTGGGCTCCAACACATTCTTTCTCCACCTAGCGAGCCTCATACTTGACTCTCAAACTTCCCATCACAACAACCAGGCTACTGCTGGCCTTTCCCTCCTTCTATCTGCCTTCACTGGTCTTCCTGCTCTACTCCAACACCTTATGTATTCTCACACTGCGCTCCTGATTGACTCCCCAACTTTCCTTCTCCTCCAACCAAGTTAGTCAATGTCCATGGACACCCTCTATTTCCTTTGAGCAGAACTTCTGCTGGGCTTTCAATTCTTCCTTCTGCACTGACCAGGCTTTCTGTTGGGCCCTATCAACTTTTCAACATCCAGGCCATGTGGTGACCCAGGACGATTTCCATATCCTCTGACATTGTCTGTTTTGTGTCCCCCACACTTTCAACCTGCTGCAACCTGGTCCTTCCAAAGCTGCCATTTTCCCAGACCAGAACTTGTGCTCCCCTTCACACCACACCTTTTGCCTAGTGCACCAGGCCTCCTGCTAACCTCTGGTCCAGTCATGGTGTTGAAGGAGAGGAGAAGGTTGGGTGAAGGCAAAAGGAAGTTGTGGTGGGAGAGCAGAAGGTCATGTCAGAGCAGAGGGAAGGAGTGAGAAGCAAGCAGAAGGCCGGATATTGTCTAGAGGAATCTTTTGCAAGGCGGTAGCAGTCAGAGTCAGGGTGGTTGGAGGCATGGGAGATGAATAGAGGACAAGGTTGCTACAGATGGTAGGTGTGGGATGTGCAGTGAAAGCAGGTCAAAGGATACAGAAAGTGTGGGAGGACAGCATATGGCCTGGTTTGTGGAGGCAGAAAGTGTGGGAGTCAAGGAGGCATCTCAGTCAGAGAAGACAGAAGGTTTGGGAGGCCAGCAGAAGGCCTGGACGGGGAATACAGAAGATGCGGGATGCAAGCTGAAGGTTCTGACACAAAGGCATAGTGAAGGAGGTTAGCAGAAATCCCAATCAGAGGGCTGGATGGGTGTGAGGGTCAAGTGTGAGGCAAGATCAGTGTATACAGAAGCTTTTGTAGGCTATCGGACTTCTAGGATAAAGGAGACAAAAAGTTGGTAGTCTCACAGGCTGTCTCTTTGGTGGAGACATAACGTGAAGTAGCCAAGAGAAGACCAGGTCAGAGCGAATAGAAGATGTGGGAGGTGAGCAGAACTGCTCCAGGTGTGGGAGTTGAGCAGATGGCCATGTAGGAGGGTAGAAGCTTGTGTTAGCCAAGCAGGAGGCAACATGAATGGATACTGAGGATGTTGCTGGCCAGCCAATTGCTGGATTGGAGGAGACAAAATGTGTGGGAGTCCTACTGGAGGCTAATTAGGTGGAAACAGATGAAGAAGCCAAACAGGAGTTCATGTCAGAGCAGACTGAAGGTGTGGGAGTGAGCAGAAAGACTGATCAAGGTGTGAGTTAGCAACAAAGGACCTGGTCAGGTTGAAGGGAAGGTGTGTGCTGGGAATAGAATGCCTGGTCTGGGAGGATCAAAAAAGTGAAAGACTAACAGTAAGCCTGGTCAGGGCACTGGAAGTTGTGGGAGGTGAGCAGAAGACCAGTTTGGAGGAGACAGAAGGTGTGTGTGGGGGACCAAAAGACCTGGTTGGGAAAATGGAAGGATCAGGAGGCTTGTAGAATGCCTCATCTGGGCAATGTGAAGGCGTGTGAAGGGAGAAGAAGGACAATCAAGACAGGAGGCAGGAGTGGGAGATGAGCAGAAGCCCAGCCGTGGCAGACAGAAGACAATGGACAGAAGCAGAATGATGAGTTGCATAGGAATGGAGTAGGAGGCAAGCAGAAGACCTGGTCAGAAGACAGGAAAGGTGTTGGATGAAGCAGTAGGTCAGATAAGATGATACTGAATGTGTTGAATTCTACCGAACCACACAGTAGGAGGAGACAGAATTAAACAAGAGGCTCATTAGGAAGAGACAGAATGTGATGGAGCTGAGAAGCCCAGGTGAGAGCAGATCCAAGGTGTGGGAGCAGAGCAGATGACCTATTTTGACCAGAAAAAGGTTCAGGAGGAGAACAGAAGACTAGGTCACAGCACATGGGAGGTGTAGGAGGTAGGCAGAAGGCCTTGTCTGGGAAGGTAAAAGGTGTGGTGTATGAGGAGAGCAAAAGGCCCAGTTGGTAGGAAATGAGTAGGAGGCCAGAAGAATACCAGGTGAGAGCAGATGGAAGATTTGGGAGCCGCACCAAAGGCAAAGTCAGAAGATATGGAAGGTGTCAGAGGCCAGCAGCTGGCCTGCTTGGGGGAGAAGGAAAGTGCGGGAGTCAAGCAGTAGCTGGCTTGGAAGATATTGAAGGTGTTGGAGTGGAGCAGAATGCCTTTGGGGGCAGATGGAAGGTGAGCAGAAAGGTTGTTCAAGAAAGGAAGGTGTGTTAGGCCAGCATTTGGCCTGGTTGTATGACAAGGTAAGTGTGGGAGTCAATAGGAGGCTCTCTAGGCAGAGACAGAACCTGTGGGAGATGAGCAGAAGACACTGTTGGAGCAGAGGGAAGGAGTTTGAGGCAAGCAGAAGGACTGGTCCGATCAGAGAGAAGGTGTGGAGGCAGGCAAAAGGCAAGGTCTTGGAAGACAGAAGTTGTGGGAGGACAGCAGGAGGCTGAGTCAGGGTAGATGGAGTTTGTGGCAGGCGAGCAGTGGACCAGGTCTTCTGCTTGCCTCCCATACCTTCCCTCTGCCCGGATCAGCCATCTGCTAGCCTCCAACTCCTTTCATCTACCCAGAACATGCCTTCTGCACAGCTCATACACCTTCCCTTCACCCTGACCAGGCCCTTTGTTGCTAACTCACACCTTGATCAGTCTTTCTGTTCACCTCCCACACTTTCGGTCTGCTCTGACGTGGTCTTTTTTTATGCCTTCAGGTTCCATTTCAGTTTAAGGAGGCTCCTGCAAGACTCCCACACTTTCTATCTACTCCAATTGGACATTCTGCTGGCCTCCAACATCTCTGTCCTCTGAACTGGACTTCTTTTGGTCTCTGATATCTTACTGCCCTCCAAACAGGCCTTCTGCTTACCACCCACACCTCTTTGTCCCAGCCAAGCCTATTGCTTGCCTCCCAAAGTTTCTGTGTCCTCTGACCAGGACACCTCATTGACTCCCACACATTCTGTCTACTCCAAACAGGCCACATATTGGCCATGGACACATTCTGTAATCTCTGACCAGGTCTTTTGCTGTCTCCCACAACTTCCCTCTGCTGCAACCTGGTCCTCGCTCTTTCCCCCACATGTTCTGCTACTATGGCTGGGCCAGCTACTGTCCACTCAAACCTTCCCTCTGCCAGAACCCAGCCTTCTGCTCACATCCACACCTTGTCTCACTAGACTAGTCCATCTGCTCATCTCCCACTCCTTCCTTCTGCTCTGAATGTGTCTTCTGCTTACCTTCAACATGTTCTTTCACTGCCTAGTGAGCCTCCTGCTTGATTCCCAGACTTTCGGTCTCATACAACCAGGCCCACTGCTGGCCACCAACACCTTCCATCGGCCCTCACTGGGTCACCTGCTCCACTCCAACACCTTTACTATCCTTTGACTGAGCTCTTGATTGATTCCCATACTTTCCTTCTCATCTAACCTGGCTTGCTTTTGCCTCCAACAACTTTCATATCCTTTGAAGAGAACTTCTGCTGGACTCCCACTTCTTCCCTCTGCCCTGACAGGGCCTTTGGCTGGGCTCTGTCACCTATTTTTGTCACCATCCAGGCCATTTACTGGCCTGCCACACTTTCCACGTCCTCTGACGGACTTCATTCCGTCATTTGGGCTTCATTCACACTTTATAACTGCTGCAATCTGGTCTTCTTCTGTCCTCCCACACCTTCTGTGTGCCTGAACTGGGCCTTCTGCTCCACTTCCACACCTCACCTTCTTTCTGCCCCTACCAGGTCTTCCACTAGCCTCCCACTCCTTCCATCTGCTATGACCTGGTCTTCTGTTCTCTCACAGCTTCTGTTTGCTACAAACTCATTTTCTGTTCACCTCCAACATTTTTTATCTGCTGGGACCTGGTCTTCTGTTCTCCTTTCATGCCTTTTGTATGTTCCAAACTGGTCTTCTGCTTATTTCCCCCACCTTCCATATGCTCCAACCTAGTCTTTTTTTTTTTTTTCAGCTCTGACATGTTCTGTCTCCTCCTAACAAGCCTCCTGGTTGGTTTCAAAAACTTTCCTGTCCTTCAAGCCTTCTGCTTGCCTCCTACACCATCCCTCTGCAGCTCAGACTTTTGCTTGTGTCCATCACCCTCCATTTGTACGGCTGGGCTTTCTGCTTGACTCCCAATCCTTCCATCTTCCCAGTCTAGGCCTTCTGCTCCACTCACATAAGTTGATCAGTCTTTCTGCTCACCTCCAAAATCTTCAGTCTGCTCTGACCTGGTCTTCTGCTTGGCCCCTTCACGTTCTATCTACCCCTAATGAGCCTCCTTCAGGATTTCTACACCTGGCAGTTTGCTGGCCTGCAATACTTTCTGTATCTGCTAAGCTGGCCTCCTGCTTCGCTCCCACACCCTTCCAGTCCTCCAACCAGGCCCTCTGCTCACCTCCCACACCATATTCTGCAGAAGAACCTTCTGCTTGTATCTCACACCTTTTGTTCATGCCAGAGAGGATTTCTGCTTGCCTCCCAAACTTTCTGTTTCCTCTTACTAAGAGGGCCTCATTGACTCCAACTATTTCTGCCTCTTTCACCCACACCAAATGTTGGACTCCAACACCTTCTGTGTCCTCGGATCTAGAGTTTTACACATCTCCCACACTTTCTATCTCCTACAACCTGGTCCTCATCTCATTTCCCACACCTTCCCTCTGCTTTGAGAGGGCCTCCTGCTGGCCTCCCACACCTTTTCTCTGCCAAGAGCAGGCCTTTTCCTAGCCTCTGGTCAGAGAGAAGGTGTGGAAGGTGAGGAGAAGGCCTGCTGGGGGCAAGAGGAAAATGTGGCAGGAAAGCAGAAGGCCATGTCAGAGTAGAGAGAAGGAGTAGGAGGTGAGCAGAAGTTCCAGTCTTGGCAGAAGGAAGATGTGAGTCGGGGGTGCCAGCAAGCCCAGTCAGGATGGTTAGAAGTATGGGAGATAAACAGAGGACCAGGTTGTAGCAGATAAAAGGTGTGGGACACCAGCAGAGGCAAGATCAGAGGATACAGAAGATGTGGGAAGTCAGCATTTGGCCTGGTTGGTGGAAACAGAAAGTGTGGGAGTCCAAGAGGAGTCCCAGTCAGAAGAGACAGAAAGTCTGGGAGGCCAGAAGGCCTGGCTGGGGCATACAGAAGGTGTGGGAGGCAAGTAGAAGGTTCTGCCTCAGAGGCATGGTGTGGGAGGTGAGCAGAAGGCCTGGGGCGGGCAGGGCGGGGGACACAGGAAGGGTGTAGGAGACTAGCAGGAGGTAAGATTAGTGGATACAGAAGTGGTTGCTGACTAGCTGACTGCCAGGATAGAACAAAAAAAAAGGTGTGGGAATTTTGCAGAAGGCCCATTCATCAGAGAAAGAATGTGAAGTAGCTAAGCAGAAGACCAGGTCAGAGCAGACTGAATATGCGGGAGGTGAGCAGAAAGACTGGTTGAGGTGTGGGTGTTGACCAAAAGGTTTAGTAGGAGGGCTGGAAGGGTGTGGAACAAGCAGGAGGCCTTATCAGTAGATACAGTAAGTGTGGGGGTCCTCCAGAAGGCTCATTCAGTGGAGACAAAATGCATCAGAGCTGAAAAGAAGAGAAGGTCTGAGCAGTTGGATGCTGTAGGAACAGAACAGAAGGCCAGATTAGAGCAGGCAGAGGGTGTGGAAAGAGAATGGAAGACCAGGTCATAGAAGATGGAAGGTATGAAAAGCCAAATGAAGACCAGTTTGGAGCAGACAGAAGGTGGGGTAGGAGAAGAGAAGATTTGGTCATAGCAGATGGAAGTTATAGGAGGCTTGCAGAAGTCCTGGTCCAGGCAGAGAGAAGGTATGGTGTAGGAGGCAAGTAGAAGATCTGGTAAGAGGATGGGAAAGGAGTAATAGTAATATTTTCTGACCATGCATGAGGCCAGGACAGAGAATATGGATGATGTCCCTCAGACTGCCCAGAGGGAACAGAAAGAGTCCATCCGGAGGCTCCTTAAGATGAGATGGAACATTCCAGAGCTGAGAAGAAAACTAGGTCAGAGCAGATGAAAGGTGTCGGAGGCTATCAGAAGACCTTGTTAGGAAAGAGAGAATGTGTGGTGTGTGAGGGGAGCACAAGACCTGGTTGGGGTAGATGGAAAGTGTTTGAGGCCAGATGAACACCAAGTCACAGCAGATGGAAGGTGTGGGTGCCAGACAAAAGACAATGTCAGAGGGTGTGTAAGGTGTTGGAGGCCAGCAGATGGCCTGGATAGTGAAATAGGAAGGTGTCAGAGCTCTGCCAAAGGCATGGTCAGGGCAGAGAGAACAAGTGGGAACCCAGAAGAAGTATCAGTTGAGGGGAATAGAAGGTGTCGGGTGCCAGCAGCTGGCCTGCTTGGAGAAGAAGGAAAGTGTGGGAGTCAAGCAGGGGCTGGGTCAGAGGATACTAAAGGTGTTGGAGTGGAGCAGAACACCTGTGAGGGCAAAAGGAAGGTGTGGTAGGCTAGTGAAAGCCTGGTCCAAGTATAAATGAAGGTTTTTGAGGCCAGCAGTTGGTCTGGTTTTATGACAAGGAAAGTGTGGGACTCAATAGGAGGCTTGCTAGGCAGAGACAGAATGTGTGGGAGCTGAGCAGAAGACCCAGTGGAAGCAGATGGAAGCAGTATGAGGTGAGCAGAAGGATTGGTCCGATTAGAGAAAGGTGTGGGAAGACAGCAGGAGGCCCAGTCAGGGTAGATGGAACATATGGAATGTAAGTAGAGAACCAGATCTTCTCGCCTCCCACACTTTCCCTCTGCCTGGACCAGCCTTCTGCTAGCCTCCTACTCCTTCCATCTACCTCCAACAGGCCCTCTGCTCCCCTCCACATCTCGACCAGTCTTTCTGTTCACCTCCCACACCTTCAGTCTGCTCTGACTTGGCATTATGCTTGGTTCCGTCACGTTCTCTCTCCACTGAAGGATCCTCCTGCAGGACTCCCACACCTTCTGTCTCCTCCACCCAGGAATTCGGCTGGCTGGCACCACCTTCAGTATCTGTCAACCCAGGCTCCAGGTTGGCTCCGACAACTTCCAGCCCTCACAGTGGGCCTTCTGCTCACCTCCCACGACATTACTCTGTAATAGAAGCTTCTGTTTGTACCTCACACCTTCTGTCTGCCCAGCCAGGCCTTCTGCTAGCCTTCCAAACTTTGTGTCTACTTTTATTAAGAGCCCTCATTCACTGCCCAACTTTCTGCCTCCTCTAGCCAGGCCAAATGTGAGCCTCCTTTACTTCCACTATAACTCTTTTTTATTAATCTTCCTACTAATTTTCGCCCCTCCTTAGTGGCGTTATTTTTTTGTTTGTTTGTTTGTTTCTCTCTGAAAACTACTGAGATAATCACAACAAAGCCCACAAGACATTAAGAAGAGGGGAAAATCTGAGTAAGGATTATTAAAACTAAGCATCTAGGAGATATCTTTGGTCCTCAATTTCTCTTACTTTCAATATTTGATAATGCAAAACATCTTAATGATTTGGCCTTTTAAATATTGAAACATACATAGAGAATTTCAGGAAGAAATACTGTCATATAAAACCATTGCTAATCTGGAGAAGGCAGATGGCAGCAAGAAAGGTGGAAGAGGAGTCTACTTTCCCCTGAGCATGTGTGAAACACCAAGCTGACTTTCTGAGGAACAGAATGAACAGCCAAAGGTATCCCAGCATATATGAAGATTGGAGACCAAAAGTTGTAGATGACATTGAAAAATCAGATGGTGAGACAATAAAACCTGAAACTATGAAAAAACCAGAGTTAGACCCAAAGAAGAGTCATCCCAACAACTGAAAGAGTGAGACAAATTTCAATTTGCTACTCCAGAGAACTTGCAAGGTGGGAGTGGTGAACACCAGTACACCTGCTGGAAGAAGAAACCCATCAACAAAGGAGCCACCAACAGATAACAATGGAAGAAAGTGAAGGAAGGAGTGGAAGCCACAGTAATCTCAATCCAGGACCGGTCTGAAAATACACCAAAACGATAGAAAACTTACCCTCAACAAACAACTGAACAGGAGCCAGAGAGAAGCCTGAAAACTTGGTAACACACAGAAGAATCAGCTTCAACACAACCTGTCTACATCTGCAGAACAAAATACAAGACATGGTGGATGGAATGACCCTCAGTTAAACAGCTGGAAGGAATGACCCACCAAAGAAAGACCCAACAACAATCAAAATACAAAGACATACAGACTCCCAACATAAATGACAGTCAAAGACCAGTGAGCTCAGGAGATTAAGGAGACTGTACCACTGAATGTCACAGACCTTGTACCATAGAAGGTCACATCAGAAATCCAGGGAGTCAGAAACAATTGATTTAAGAAACAGAGGCTAACAAGAACCTCACAAACTATGGGAAGACAAAGAAACAATCCCCAAATGAAAGGAAAGGAGGAAACCTCAGAAAACAAGGCTAAATGAAACAGATGCAAGTCAACTATCAGAAATTGAGTTCAGGCCCTGGGTGGTGTAGCTCAGTGGATTGAGCGCGGGCCTCAAGAATCATGAATCACGAGCGTGGTTCGATTCCCAGTCAGGGCACATGCCTGGGTTGCCAGCCAGTTCCCGCCAGGGGACCCACAAGAGGCAACCATACATTGATATTTCTCCCCTTCTCTCCTTCCCTTCCCTTCTAAAGATAAATAAATAAAATCTTAAAAAAAAAGAAATTGAGTTCAAAGCCATGATTATCAGGAATCTCAATGAGCTCACAGAAAATAACAAGAAACTACAGGGAAACCATAACAAACTCACTGCAAACTATATCAACATGAAGAAGAAAATAAAAACTATCAAAAAGGGCCAAAAAAGAATACAATATCTGAACTGAAGAACACAGTAGATGGAATCAAAAGCAGGCTCGAAGAAGCAATCAGATCAGCGAGATGGAGGAAAAGTAAAAAAAAAAAAAAAACCATTCAGAAAGAGCAAGAAAAGTAAAAGAGGCTCAGAAAGAATGAAGAGGGGTTACAGGAAATGCGGACAATATGAAACATAATGATATTTATATAATAGGGATACCAGAAGGAGAAGAAGACTGATGGAAAACTTCCCTAATTTAATAAGAGAAACAGTCACATGAAACCAGAAAACATAGAGTGCCAAGCAAGAAGAAGACAAAGAGGCCCACTTCAAGACAATCAAAATTAAAATGGCAAAATTGCAAGACAAACAAAGAATCTTAAAGGCAGCAAGGGAGAAACAGGAAGTAACATACAAGGGATACCCAATAAGATTAGCAGCTGACATCTCAATGGAAATGTTCCCAGCCAGAAGAGAATGGCAAAAAATATTCCAAGTAATGAGAAACAGAGGTCTGCAACCAAGGCTACTTTACCCAGCAAGGCTCTCAATCAAGATAGAAGGCCAAATAAGGAGCTTTCCAGACAAAAGAAGTGTAAAAGGATATACCTCCACCAAACCAACTTTGCAAGAGATGTTAAAGGGACTGCTTTAAGGAAAGGGAGAAAGAGAGAGAGAGAGAGAGAGAGAGAGATAGCGCAACACAGATTCAAAAAAATGGCAATGAATAAGTACCCATCAGTAATAACCTTAAACGTAAATGAATTAAATGCTCCAATCAAAAGACACAGAATAGCTGAATGGATAAGAATGCATGACCCACACATATGCTGCCTACAAGACCCACCTCAGGGCAAAAATCTACATGGACTAAAAGTGAAGGGCTGAAAACAAATATTCCAAGTAAATGAATAGGGGGAAAAAGCCGGGGTAGCAATACTCAGACAAAATAGACTTCAAAAAAATGGCCATAAAGACAGACCCAGGAGGTCACTACATAATACTCAAGGGAAGAATCCACCAAGAAGACATAAACATTGTAAATATATATGCAGCCAACATAGGAGCACCCAAATGTATAAAGAGAATCTTAGAGGACTTCAAGAAAGATATTGACAGCAACACAATTATAGTAGGAAATACAAAACATCAACAAAGATATTATGGCAATGAATAATGCCCTAGATGAAATGGAGTTACCTGATACATATAGAGCCTTTCATCCCAAAAAAGCAAAATACACATTCTTTTCCAATGCACATGGAACGTTTTCAAAGATAGACCACATGATAGGACAGAAAATAAGCCTCAAAAATTTCAGGAAAATTGCAATCATACCAAGCATTTTCTCTGACCAAAGGGACTGAAACTAGAAACCAACCCCAAAGGAAAAAAACCCAAAACGCTCAAAATCATGGAGATTGAATAGCATGCTATTAAACAGTGAATGGTTCAAGAACGAGATTAGGGGAGAAATCAAAAAGTTTCTGAAAACAAATGAAAATGAACTCACAACAATCCAATACTTATGAGACACAGTGAAAACAGCCCTGAGAGGGAAGTTCATAGTGACACAGGCGTATCTAAAAAAAGATAGAAGCATTTCAAACAAACAACCTAACCGTATGACTATAAGAACTTGAGGAACAACAACAAAGACAGCGCAGAGGAAGTAGAAGGAAAAAAAATAACCAAGATCAGAGCAGAATTAAATGACATAGAGACTAAATGCACAATTCTAAGGGTCAATGAATCCAAAAGCTTGTATTTTGAAAAGATAAATAAAATCAACAAGTACGCTCATCAAGAAAAAGAGAACCCAAATAAGCACAATAGGAAATGAAAGAGGAGAGATTACAAATGACACCTCAGAAATACAAAAGATTGTAAGAAACTACTATGAAGAACTGTATGCCAAGAAATTTGAAAACCTAGGTGAAAAGAAAAATTTTTTGGAAAAATATAATTTTCAAAAACTCAATGAAGAAGAAGCAGAAAGCCTGAACAGATCAATAAGAGCAGACAAAATCAAAGCAGTAATCAAAAAACTCCTGCCCTGGCTGGCGTAGCTCAGTGGATTGAGCATGGGCCTGTGAACCAAACAACTGTGGTTTGACTTCCAGTCAGGGCACATGCCTGGGTTGCAGACCAGTTTCCAGGAGGGGACACACAAGAGACAACCATACAATGATATTTATCTCCCTCTCTTCTTCTCCTCTAAAATTAATAAATAAAATATTTTAAACATCTCTGACACACAAAAGCCCTGGAGCAGATGGTTTCACAGGAGAATTCTACAAAGCATTTAATGAACAGTTAACCCCTATTCTTCAAAGACTGTACCAGAGAACTCAAGAAGATGAAAGAGTACCCAAACTCTTTTTATGAGTACAGCATCATCCTAACCCCAAAACCAGATAAATACACAACAAAGAAATAAAACTTTAGGCCAATATTGCTGATGAACATAGATGCTAAAATCCTCAACAGAATATTGGCAAACTTCACTCAGCAATATATTAAAAAGAACATACCATGGCCAAGTGGGATTCATCCCAGGGATGCAAGGATGCTACAATATTAACAAATCAATAAAGGTGATAAATCACATAAACAAAAGCAAAGACGAATATCACATGATCATATCAATAGATGAGAAAAAAGCATGTTATAAGGTACAGCACCTATTTATAATAAAAAACACTCAGTAAAGTGGGAATAGATAGATCATTCCTCAACATAATTAAGGCCATATCTGAGATACCTACAGCCAACATCATACTCAATGGGCAAAAACTAAAAGCTTTCTCACTAAGATCAGGAACAAGACAAGGTTTTCTACTTTCACCACTTTTATTTGACATAGTATTAGAAGTTTTAGCCATAGTGATCAGACAATAAAAGGAAACAAAAGACATCCAAATAAGACAGAAGTAAACAAAACTGTCATTGTTTGTAGCCGATATGATAGTGTACATAAAATTCCTATAGATTCCACCAAAAAACTACTCAATCTAATAAATAAATTTGGCAAAACAGCAGGATACAAAGTCAATATCCAAAAATCAAAGGAGTTTTCATATACCAACAATGAAACAGCAGGAGCTGAAATCAAGAAAAACTCTCATATGATATAGCAATTAGAAACATAAAATACCTAGGAATAAATCTAATTAGGGAGGGAGAAGACCTATACTCAGAAAACCACATAACACTGAAGAAAGAAATCAAAGAAGACACAAACAAATGGAAACATATACCGTGTTCATGGATTGGAAGATTTAACATCATCAAAATGTCCATAGTACCCAAAGCAATTACAGATTCAATGCAATACCTATCAATGTATTAATGGCATATTTCACAGACATAGAACAAACACTTCAAAAGTTTATATGGAACCATAAACGACCCTGAATAGCAGCTGCAATTTTGAGAAAGAAGAGCAAAGTAGGAAGTATCACAATACAGTTTGATACCAAACTGTATTACAAGACTACTGTAATTGAAAGAGTCTGGTACTGGCATAAAAACAGGCACATAGACCAATGGAACACAACAGAGAACCTAGAAATAAACCCAAGTCTCTACAGTCAATTCATATTCGACAAAGGGGGCAGCAACATTAAATGGAGTAAAGATAGCCTCTTCAACAAATGGTGTTGGGAGAACTGGACAGCTATGTGCAAAGAAAAAAAAAAAAGAAACCTGAGCACCAAATTACCCCATACACCAAAATGAATTCAAGGTGGATAAAAGACTTAAATATAAGCAGTGACACCATAAAAGTCCTAGAGGAGAACATAGGCAGGGAAATCTCAAATATTTCACACAGCAACATTTTTTACTGATATGTCCTCTAGAGCAAGGTACACAAAGAAGATAATAAACAAATGGGATCTCATCAAAATTCAACGCTTCTGCATGGCTAAAGAAAACAGTATTAAAATAAAAAGAGAACCAACTGTATGGGAAAACATAGTTGCCAATGATACCTCAGGTGAGGGTTTAATTTCCAAAACACATGAAGAACTCGCATGACTGCACTCTAAGAAGACAAGCAACCCAATTAAAAAGTGGGCAAAGGACTTGAACAAACACTTCTCCACAGAGGACATACAGAGTACCCAGAGAAACACGAAAAGATGCTCAGTATCTCTGAACAAAGATGTTCAGGAGCTCAGAAAAGATGCTAGCTATCAGAGAGATGTAAATTAAAACCACAATGAGATACCACCTCACACCAGTCAGAGTGGCCACCATAAAAAAAGCAACAAGCAACAAGTGTTGGAGAGTTTGTAGAGACAAGGGGACCCTAGTACACTGTTGGTGGGATGGCAGACTAGTACAACCACTACAGAAAACAGTATGGAATTTTCTAAGAAAAGTAAAAATGGAACTGGCTTTGACCCAGCAATTCCACTGCTAGGATTGTATCCTTAGAACCCTGAAACACCAATTTAAAAAAAAAAAGTATGCATCCCAGTGTTCATAGCAGCACAATTTACAATAGCAAAGTGCTGGAAGCAGCCTAAGTGCCCAGCAGTAAGTGAATGGATCAAAAAACTATGGTACATTTAAACAATGGAATTCTATTTAGCAGAAAGAAAGCAGGAGTTCCTACTCTTTGCAACAGCATGAATGGAACTGGAAAACATTATGCTGAGTGAAATAAGCCAGGCTATGAAAGACAAATACCATATGATCTCACCTTTAACAGGAATCTAAACAACAAAACAAACAAGCAAGCAAAAACACAACCAAAGACACTGAAATAGAGAACATGCTGACAGTTCTCAGAGGGTAAAGGGGAGAGAATTTCAGGGGAAAAGGGGAAGGGTTTACAGGAACAAGTATAAAAGACACATGGACAAAAACTAAAGAGGGAGGAAATGGGAGGGAGTTGGGCAGCACTGGGAGGAAGGTGGGCTGGGATGGGAGTAAAAGACAGGAATCTGTACTTGAACAACAATTAAAATGAGTAATTTTTTAAAAAAGATAAAAGAGAGGCATTCAGTCTGAGAGAAAAATGCCTGAGTGACTTAATCCTCCAGAACTTAATTATACAAGTGGTGTCATTGCAGGATGAAGTAGAAAGTAAGAAGCGTGGTTATAGAAACTGAAATCTGGACTCTTCTCCTGGAGAATTTAAATAATTATAGTGCAAGACATGGGTTGTCAGAACCATATTGAAGAAAATATATAAACTCAGACAAAAATGGGAGTGGGGGAGTGTGTGAAATTTATAGGATGGTCCCATGCTACATGCAAAGAGCTCTTGGGGAGGTGAGGCAGCCCAAAGAGTCTTGTGCTATATATGGGTTTTCTCCACACCTAACCTTTTCTGTTGTTAAAAACACTCCTCTGAGGGGCAAAAATCTTTCAAAGCCCAGCAGTACCTTTCAGCTCTGTGATTCCAGATGTTTCTATGGTTTTAGCAAAACATTCAATTACCCAAGGCTTCATTTTAGGAAAAGACAGATTTCTTCATTTGCTGCTATCTACCTCTCCTTGAGAAAAAGTCATGATTACTGAAGTGCTTCTGAAAGAATTCCATCATCTCGCATTTAGATTCCTTTGGGTGGAATTCAGTAAAATATGCAGGAGAAAGCTCACTTCTCAAAATGTGCCTTGCTTGTATGATGTCCATGTAGACATTGTAAGTTATGTATCAGTTACCCTATTACCAACAGCCGCTCATTCCACATTATGTGAACACCACATCAACATGCAGTTCATGCTTTCTGCTTTTGCTGTTTTCACAATGACTTATTCTGAAGTGCCAAGTACCTCTAACAATGGTTCTGACTCTTGGTCACGCTGTGATGATGGGGCTCCATATTTTGGCAGGAGTAGCAGCATGAACTATACCTCACACAGAAATGTGATTATTCTTAACCACATCAAGACATTACGATTTGTCTGGAGGAATCACCACATTTCCAATTAACTTCCTGTTTCTCTTTTCCAGAACACACACTTGAGGTTATGGAATATTCCATAAAACTCAGGTATGTGCAATGCAACATTTAAAAAATGAATGTTAATGATCATTTTCTGGAGAAAAATATTAAGAAGCATTCAAAAAAGCTTTTAAAGAATGTAAAACACCTGATTCAGTACAACTAGCAAAACATTTCTCAGGTTTAAGAGCTAACTAATATTGATTATAAAAGTATAGATGTTTTTATACTCCTTGAGACCATAAATTCTATATTGTTCATAATGGTTTGCCATATCATTGTTCTGTTGAAGTCAACTGCTGTGTCTAAGCTGCTTTATAGGCCCATTCGAATAGCTGAGGGGAGTCCACAGCCCACAGCCAGGGAAGAATTAAAGTCCTAAGCCCAAGTGTCAGCAATGAACTGAACTCTAACACAAATCACTGAGAGAACTTATAAGCAGATCCTGCACCAGGACTGTGAGCCTAAGCCATAGCTTGAAGCCTTGTCAGAGACCATGACCTTGAGCCAGAGAATCCAACTAAATTTTGCTCTGATTCCTGACCCAGAGAAACTGAAAGATCATAAATGTTGTTTTAAGCATCTAAGCTTCAGGGTAATTTGTTATTTAGCAATAGATGACTTTGACACACTCCAGTAGGTGTGTGTGCATGAATGTGTGTGTGTTCTATATGTGTACAGTGGTTGTGTGCTTAGGAGGAAGTTTAAATGAAGTTACGTGGGCTGGGCCCTGGGTCATTTTTCTCTTTTAACTTCTAAAAGCATTTGGCTATGATAAATGTTTAATTAGNTTTTTACTGATATGTCCTCTAGAGCAAGGTACACAAAGAAGATAATAAACAAATGGGATCTCATCAAAATTCAACGCTTCTGCATGGCTAAAGAAAACAGTATTAAAATAAAAAGAGAACCAACTGTATGGGAAAACATAGTTGCCAATGATACCTCAGGTGAGGGTTTAATTTCCAAAACACATGAAGAACTCGCATGACTGCACTCTAAGAAGACAAGCAACCCAATTAAAAAGTGGGCAAAGGACTTGAACAAACACTTCTCCACAGAGGACATACAGAGTACCCAGAGAAACACGAAAAGATGCTCAGTATCTCTGAACAAAGATGTTCAGGAGCTCAGAAAAGATGCTAGCTATCAGAGAGATGTAAATTAAAACCACAATGAGATACCACCTCACACCAGTCAGAGTGGCCACCATAAAAAAAGCAACAAGCAACAAGTGTTGGAGAGTTTGTAGAGACAAGGGGACCCTAGTACACTGTTGGTGGGATGGCAGACTAGTACAACCACTACAGAAAACAGTATGGAATTTTCTAAGAAAAGTAAAAATGGAACTGGCTTTGACCCAGCAATTCCACTGCTAGGATTGTATCCTAAGAACCCTGAAACACCAATTTAAAAAAAAAAAGTATGCATCCCAGTGTTCATAGCAGCACAATTTACAATAGCCAAGTGCTGGAAGCAGCCTAAGTGCCCAGCAGTAAGTGAATGGATCAAAAAACTATGGTACATTTAAACAATGGAATTCTATTTAGCAGAAAGAAAGCAGGAGTTCCTACTCTTTGCAACAGCATGAATGGAACTGGAAAACATTATGCTGAGTGAAATAAGCCAGGCTATGAAAGACAAATACCATATGATCTCACCTTTAACAGGAATCTAAACAACAAAACAAACAAGCAAGCAAAAACACAACCAAAGACACTGAAATAGAGAACATGCTGACAGTTCTCAGAGGGTAAAGGGGAGAGAATTTCAGGGGAAAAGGGGAAGGGTTTACAGGAACAAGTATAAAAGACACATGGACAAAAACTAAAGAGGGAGGAAATGGGAGGGAGTTGGGCAGCACTGGGAGGAAGGTGGGCTGGGATGGGAGTAAAAGACAGGAATCTGTACTTGAACAACAATTAAAATGAGTAATTTTTTAAAAAAGATAAAAGAGAGGCATTCAGTCTGAGAGAAAAATGCCTGAGTGACTTAATCCTCCAGAACTTAATTATACAAGTGGTGTCATTGCAGGATGAAGTAGAAAGTAAGAAGCGTGGTTATAGAAACTGAAATCTGGACTCTTCTCCTGGAGAATTTAAATAATTATAGTGCAAGACATGGGTTGTCAGAACCATATTGAAGAAAATATATAAACTCAGACAAAAATGGGAGTGGGGGAGTGTGTGAAATTTATAGGATGGTCCCATGCTACATGCAAAGAGCTCTTGGGGAGGTGAGGCAGCCCAAAGAGTCTTGTGCTATATATGGGTTTTCTCCACACCTAACCTTTTCTGTTGTTAAAAACACTCCTCTGAGGGGCAAAAATCTTTCAAAGCCCAGCAGTACCTTTCAGCTCTGTGATTCCAGATGTTTCTATGGTTTTAGCAAAACATTCAATTACCCAAGGCTTCATTTTAGGAAAAGACAGATTTCTTCATTTGCTGCTATCTACCTCTCCTTGAGAAAAAGTCATGATTACTGAAGTGCTTCTGAAAGAATTCCATCATCTCGCATTTAGATTCCTTTGGGTGGAATTCAGTAAAATATGCAGGAGAAAGCTCACTTCTCAAAATGTGCCTTGCTTGTATGATGTCCATGTAGACATTGTAAGTTATGTATCAGTTACCCTATTACCAACAGCCGCTCATTCCACATTATGTGAACACCACATCAACATGCAGTTCATGCTTTCTGCTTTTGCTGTTTTCACAATGACTTATTCTGAAGTGCCAAGTACCTCTAACAATGGTTCTGACTCTTGGTCACGCTGTGATGATGGGGCTCCATATTTTGGCAGGAGTAGCAGCATGAACTATACCTCACACAGGAATGTGATTATTCTTAACCACATCAAGACATTACGATTTGTCTGGAGGAATCACCACATTTCCAATTAACTTCCTGTTTCTCTTTTCCAGAACACACACTTGAGGTTATGGAATATTCCATAAAACTCAGGTATGTGCAATGCAACATTTAAAAAATGAATGTTAATGATCATTTTCTGGAGAAAAATATTAAGAAGCATTCAAAAAAGCTTTTAAAGAATGTAAAACACCTGATTCAGTACAACTAGCAAAACATTTCTCAGGTTTAAGAGCTAACTAATATTGATTATAAAAGTATAGATGTTTTTATACTCCTTGAGACCATAAATTCTATATTGTTCATAATGGTTTGCCATATCATTGTTCTGTTGAAGTCAACTGCTGTGTCTAAGCTGCTTTATAGGCCCATTCGAATAGCTGAGGGGAGTCCACAGCCCACAGCCAGGGAAGAATTAAAGTCCTAAGCCCAAGTGTCAGCAATGAACTGAACTCTACCACAAATCACTGAGAGAACTTATAAGCAGATCCTGCACCAGGACTGTGAGCCTAAGCCATAGCTTGAAGCCTTGTCAGAGACCATGACCTTGAGCCAGAGAATCCAACTAAATTTTGCTCTGATTCCTGACCCAGAGAAACTGAAAGATCATAAATGTTGTTTTAAGCATCTAAGCTTCAGGGTAATTTGTTATTTAGCAATAGATGACTTTGACACACTCCAGTAGGTGTGTGTGCATGAATGTGTGTGTGTTCTATATGTGTACAGTGGTTGTGTGCTTAGGAGGAAGTTTAAATGAAGTTACGTGGGCTGGGCCCTGGGTCATTTTTCTCTTTTAACTTCTAAAAGCATTTGGCTATGATAAATGTTTAATTAGGGAAGGAAGGCGTTTTTTTAAAAAGTGTTAAAATTATCAACTTAAATGTTTTATTTATTAAGTCTTGTCCACCACTAAACTTAATACAATGTAAGCTTTTTAAAGACCAGAAACTAGTAGATATTTTTAAACAGTCAGAAAATTTCCTTCAGGCATCCAAATCTAAAGGTTCCAACCTAGAACTTCTAAATCACACTTTATAAAATATAATGCAATCAAGTAAAGCAAAAACAGAAGTCTGTAAATGAAGCAAACATGTTGCTACTCTACATCTTCAAAATGTGATTAACATAATTAATTTAGGGGACAAAACTGATTCTATGTCTGGATTACCCAATTAAGCCATAAAATAATAAAATCTCAGATTAACACAGGTCATTAAAGTTATCATTACTTACAATACCCACCTGATTCCTTAACTTCCCAAAGAGCTCATTATCAAGTTGCTGATTTCTTCCTAAAAAAAAACTGTGATACTAAACTGGAGACTTAAGAAGCAAGTTCTTGACTTGGACTGAAGATATTGCCCTTGAAATCCACACAGCTGGCCTGTACATTCTCAATAACAATTTAATAAGTTCAGTATAACAGGTAAAGTCACTGCCTCCAGAAGTAAAACATTCTGTAATAAGGCCCAACACAATACCCTAACTTACTCATTTATACTTTTATGTATTCTTCTCCATTCCTCATGCAACTATGCAAAAATGTTCTCTACCTTCACCTACTCTTCTGCACTTTCTCGCTCAGTACTCTGCACTGACGCCACACAGACATTGCTCTTGCTAAGATTAGCAATAATATTTTTTTACATTTTTTACTGTTGTTCAAGAACAGCTTTCTGCCTTTTCCTCCACCCCAGCACAACACCCCAGCCCTCCCCACCTTCCTCCTATTTCCAACTCCCCCCATGGTTATTGTCCACATGTCCTTTATAATTATTCCTGCAAACCCTTCATCCTTTTCTCTGATATTTCCTCCTCTCTCCCCTCTGATCACTGTCAGCCTGTTCTCAATTTCACTGCTTTGGTTGTATTTGTTTGTTTGTTTGTTTTGTTGATTAGGTTCCAGTTAAATGTGAGGTCATAAGGTATTTGCCTTTCATTGCCTGGATTATTTTGCTTAGCATAATGTTTTCCAGTTCCATCCATGCTGTGCCAAAGGCTAGGAGCTCCTTTTTTTCCACTAAATAGAATTCCACTGTGTAAATGTACCATAGTTTTTTTACCTATTCATTTACTGCTGGGCACTTAGGCTGCTTCCAGCACTTGGCTATTGTAAATTGTGCTGCTATGAACACTGGGATGCATACTTTTTTTTTTTAAATTGGTGTTTCAGGGTTCTTAGGATACAATCCTAGCAGTGGAATTGCTGGGTCAAAGCCAGTTCCATTTTTACTTTTCTTAGAAAATTCCATACTGTTTTCTGTAGTGGTTGTACTAGTCTGCCATCCCACCAACAGTGTACTAGGGTCCCCTTGTCTCTACAAACTCTCCAACACTTGTTGCTTGTTGCTTTTTTTATGGTGGCCACTCTGACTGGTGTGAGGTGGTATCTCATTGTGGTTTTAATTTACATCTCTCTGATAGCTAGCATCTTTTCTGAGCTCCTGAACATCTTTGTTCAGAGATACTGAGCATCTTTTCGTGTTTCTCTGGGTACTCTGTATGTCCTCTGTGGAGAAGTGTTTGTTCAAGTCCTTTGCCCACTTTTTAATTGGGTTGCTTGTCTTCTTAGAGTGCAGTCATGCGAGTTCTTCATGTGTTTTGGAAATTAAACCCTCACCTGAGGTATCATTGGCAACTATGTTTTCCCATACAGTTGGTTCTCTTTTTATTTTAATACTGTTTTCTTTAGCCATGCAGAAGCGTTGAATTTTGATGAGATCCCATTTGTTTATTATCTTCTTTGTGTACATTGCTCTAGAGGACATATCAGTAAAAATGTTGCTGTGTGAAATATTTGAGATTTCCCTGCCTATGTTCTCCTCTAGGACTTTTATGGTGTCACTGCTTATATTTAAGTCTTTTATCCACCTTGAATTCATTTTGGTGTATGGGGTAATTTGGTGCTCAGGTTTCTTTCTTTTTTTTTTTTCTTTGCACATAGCTGTCCAGTTCTCCCAACACCATTTGTTGAAGAGGCTATCTTTACTCCATTTAATGCTGCTGTCCCTTTGTCAAATTGAATTGACTGTGGAGACTTGGTTTATTTCTGGGCTCTCTGTTCTGTTCCATTGGTCTATGTGCCTGTTTTTGTGTCAGTACCAGGCTGTTTTGATTACAGTGGCCTTGTAATACAGGTTGGTATCAGGTATTGTGATCCCTTCTACTTTGCTCTTTTTTCTCAAAACTGCAGGTTCTATGGGGTCATTTATGATTCTGCATAAATTTTTGAAGTGTTTGTTCTATGTCTGTGAAATATGCCATTGGTACTTTAATAGGTATTGCATTGAATCTGTAAATTGCTTTGGGTAATATGGACATTTTGATGATGTTAATTCTTCCAATCCATGAACACAGTATATGTTTCCATTGGTTTGTGTCTTTTTTGATTTCTTTCTTCAGTGTTGTGTGGTTTTCTGCATACAGGTCTTCTTTCTCCTTCGTTAGGTTTATTCCTAGGTATTTTATTTATTTATTTATCTATTTATTTATCTATTTGCTATATTGATTGGGATTTTTTTCTTAATTTCTGCTTCTGGTGTTTCATTTTTGGTATACAAAAACACCTTCAATTTCTGGATATTGACTTTGGATACTGCTGCTTGCCAAATTTATCTATTAGGTTCAGTCGATTTTTTGTGGAGTGTGTAGGATTTTCCATGTACACTATCATGTCATCTGCAAACAATGACAGTTTTGTTTTCTCCTTTCCAATTTGGATGCCTTTTATTATTTTTTTCTTTTCTGATTGCTGTGGCTAAGATTTCCAATACTATATTGAAAAGAAGTGGTGAAATTAGACAACCTTGTCTTGTTCTTCATCTTAGTATAAAAGCTTTTTGTTTTTACCCATTGAGTATGATGTTGGCTGTAGGTCTCTCATGTTTGACCAATCCAATTATGTTGAGGAATGATCCCTCTATTCCCACTTTACTGAGTGTTTTTATCATAAATGGGTGCTGTACCTTATAACATGCTTTTTCCACATCTATTGATATGATCATGTGATATTCGTCTTTGCCTTTGTTTATGTAATCTATTACATTTACTAATTTGCAAATAGTGAAGCATTCTTGCATCCTGGGATGAATCTCACTTGGTCATGGGGTATGATATTTTTAATGTATTGCTGGATGCTGTTTGCCAATATTTTGTTGAGGATTTTAGCATCTATGTTCAGCAGCAATATTGCCCTGACTTTTTCTCTATTTGTTGTGTCTTTATCTGGTTTTGAGATTAGGATGATGCTGGCTTCATAAAAAGAGTTTGAAAGTCTCCCATCATTTTCGAAATTTTGGAATAGTCTGTGAAGGATAGGGGTTAACTGTTCTTTAAATGCTACGTAGAATTATCCTGTGAAACCATCTGGTCCTGGGCTTTTGTGTATTGGGAGTTTTTTTTTTAATATACTTTATTGATTATACCATTACAATTGTTCTATTCCCCCCTTCATTCCCCTCCACCCGCACACTCCCTCCCCCACCATTCTCCCCCCCTTAGTTTATAACCACGTGTCTCAGGTTCTTTAGATTCTATATTTCCCCCACTATTCTCGCCCTCCCCCTATCTATTTTCTACCTACTCTCTATGCTATTTCATGTGCCTTCTCCCCCCCTTCTCCCCCTCCCACCCCCCTGTTTCTAACCCTCCATGTGTTCTTTATTTCTATGGTTCCACTCCTGATTTGGCTGTCCTCTTGGTTTGCTTTTGTTTTAGGTGTGGTCGTTAATAACTGTGTGTTTCCTGTCCTTTCACTGTTAATATTCTTCATCTTCTTTTTCTTAGATAAGTCCCTTTAGCATTTCATATAATAAGGGCTTGGTGATGATGAACTCCTTGAACTTGACCTTATCTGAGAAGCACTTTATCTGTCCTTCCATTCTAAATGAAAGTTTTGCTGGATAAAGCAATCTTGGCTGTAGGTCTTTGGATTTCATGACTTGGAATACTTCTTTCCAGCCCCTTCTTGCCTGGAAGGTCTCTTTTGAGAAATCCGCTGACAGTCTGATGGGTACTCCTTTGTAGGTGACTGTCCCCTTATCCCTTGCTGCTTCTAGGATTCTCTCCTTCATTTTGGTCTTGGCTAATGTAATGATGATGTGCCTTGGTGTGTTCCTTCTTGGGTCCAACTTCTTTGGCACTCTCTGAGCTTCCTGGATTTCCTGGAAATCTATTTCCTTTGCCAGACTGGGGAAGTTCTCCTTTATTATTTGTTCAACTAAGTTTTCCTCTCGTGGCTGTTTCTTTCCCCCTTCTGGTACCCCTATAATCCGGATGTTGGAATGTTTAAAGATGTCTTGGAGGTTCCTAAGCCTCTCCTCATTTTTTTGAATTCTCATTTCTTCATTACTTTCTGGTGGGATGTTTTGTTCTTCCTTCTGGTCCATTCCATTGATTTGAGTCCCAGTTTCCTTTCCATCACTATTGGTTTCCTGGACATCTCCCTTCATTTCAATTAGTTTAGCCTTCATATGTTCCTCTAATTTGTGACTATAATCTACCAGTTCTGTGAGCATCCTGATAAATAGTGTCTTGAATTGTGCTTCTGAGAGGCTGGTAATTTCTTGGTCGCTTAGAGTTATTGGCTCTGGGACTTTGAGTTCTTCTCGCACCATCTTTTGGGCTGTTTGTGCCTATTCCATAGCAGGATCAGAGCCCTAAAGTGTTCACTAGAACAGGGCAACTAATTCACTGGGTTATGACGTTGTATGTGGGGGCGGGGTCAAAGAGGGACAATGGCTTCCTGTCTGTCGCCTGCCGCCATGGCCACCACCGTCACCAGGCCCACGTGTTGTGCGACCGCAGTCAATCTGCCCCACACCCTGAGTGGTTCTGGGCTGCCTGCACGCCTAGGTCGGGGGATCTGTCCTGCCCGACCCAGCTCCGCTGCTGGCTCCGCCTCTCTTACCGTCCCGTTGAACGGTTCGTAGTTGTTGGACTTCCGTATAATTCCATTTTCTGGTCTTTGAGTGTGTCCTAGTTCTCCAAACCTTTGTTGTGTTCAAACTCGGTTGTGGGACAAGGCACAGTGTTTCCGCCTATGCCTCCATCTTGGCGGAAGTCCCCGGCAGTTTTTTGATTACTACTTAATTTCATCTGCTCAGTTTGTTCAGGCTTTCTGCTTCTTCTTCATTGAGGTTTGGAAGATTGATATGATTTCAATTTTCTTGAGTTTTTTTGAGGCTTGTTTTTGTCCTATCATGTCGTCTATCTTTGAAAATATTCCATGTACATTTGAAAAGAACGTGTATTTAGTTTCTTTGGGATAAAGAACTCTATATATAACAGTTAAGTCCATTTCATCTAGGGCTTTGCTCAATGCACAATATCTTTGTTAATATTTTGTTTGGTAGATCTGTCCATTTTTGACAGTGGTGTGTTAAAATCTCCTACTATGATTGTGTGGCTGTCAATATCTTTCTTGAAGTCCTCTAAGATTTTCTGTATACATTTGGGTGCTTCTCTGTTGGGTGCACATATATTTACAGTGTTTATGTCTTCTTGGTGAATTCTTCTCTAGAGCATTATGAAGTGACCTCCTGGGTCTCTCGTTATGGCCCCTTTTTTGAAGTCTACTTTGTCTGATATGAGTATTGCTACCCCGGCTTTCTTTTTCCTGCTCATTTGCTTGGAAAATTTGTTTCTAGCTTTTCACTTTCAGTCTGTGTAGGTCTTTTGTCCTGAGATGGGTCTCTTGTAGGCAGCATATGTTTGGGTCATGCATTCTTATCCATTCAGCTATTCTATGTCTTTTGATTAGAGCATTTAATTCATTTATGTTTAAAGTTGCTATTTTTTAATGTTTTTTATATATTTTAAAGATTTTAAAAATGTATTTATCTTTACAGGAGAAGGGAAGGAGAGAGAGAGAGAAATATCAATGTATGGTTGCCTCTTGTGTGTCCTCTGCTGGGGAGTGACCTTCAACCCAGGCATGTTCCCTCACTGGGAATCAAACCACAGTTGTTTGGTTTGATCCCAGCTTTTTGGTGCATGGGATGACACTCCAACAAACTGAGCTACACAGCCAGTGTGGGAGCAACTTCTCTTGTGAGTCCCCCTGAGTGCCACAGACTAAAGTGAATATGGCCCAGGCATGATGTGATCTGCTTGGGGAGGAGGAGTGGGCTGTGGCCAGTTACTCAGGGGAGAGAGGTCAGCAGCAGCCAGCTTCTCCGAGGAGAAAAAGGCCCCGGACCCCCTGCTCCATAGCCTTTTATTGGGTTGTAATACACAGGAGTATAGGGCAGCAAGGATCAAACAGTAGACAACATTTCAATGGTATCTGAGGGCTTCAGAGTCTGAGTCAGTGTCTGTCAGGAAGAAAGTTGCGGAAACTTTGGGAGACATACTCATTTCCTCTCGGACCCTTATCATATGAATGAAAGCACTCTTAGCAGAGCAGATTTCACAGGTTTATCAGCAAGTCTTTGTGATGCCAGATTTTCTCCCAGGGCATGCTCTAGCAAGGCAAGGATCTGCGCCTCTCCCCATCAGGTGTTCAGGCTTAAGGGAATTAGAGCCAGGAAGCGCTTCTCCCAGAGAACATGGGAACCCGGGCTATGTCAAAGCCAGGCAGGGCGAGAGTCCATTGCTCTTTGCTGCAGCCCCCTGCGTCCTTCCATGAAGTACTCCCAAGTGATCACGTCTGGCTTAGGTTGCCCCCTGCTGTGAGGAGTCTTACCCATCATTGACTTCCAACCAAGTTTTGGGGGCAGGGAGAGGAAACTGAGGCAGCATTTGCTACCAAAGACAGGCTTTGTCTCCTGTGGCTGGCACTCCAAAGGTTGTCCCTTGCTCTTCTTAGCCACAAGGGGTACAGATACAATTCCTAAAACCAGGCAGAGCAGTCTACAACAAGCCAGGGTACTTCTGCCTGTTTTTACTTAAGCTGAGCTACACTGGTCAGGCCAGTCCAGGGCCAATCTGATCATCCTCCCTGAGCACCACAGAGGTAACAGGGTCATTTTTTTGAGGCAGCTGAACCATGGTCTGCTATTTGTGATTGGGCCTTTGTTTCTCAATTGAGTTCCTCTGTGTAGAGCGTATTAGAAATTTTTCATCACCACCTTTACCCAAATTGATACCAGTGGTGTGAGCCATCCCCAAATATCTCGTGGATAATTAGAGAAGAAGAAGCTGTGCAAGCCCAGACAGCAGGAAGGCGAGATCTTTGAAAAAGAATAATAGGGTTACAAAGCAGCACAAGGTTGATCAGAAAGCCATGGACTCACAAATTCTGCTAAAAAATCAAAGCTGTCCTTTAACTCCAGTGTTATCTGTGCTCTCACAATGGGCTTTATTCCCAAAAACTGATGTTCTAAATTTCTTATGAAGAATCTTATTAAAATATCTGATCTGTTTAAAATAAAATAAAAGTCAAATCAAATCAAGTCAAATCGAAACAAAACATGCTCACAGAACATCCAGAAGAATGTTGGACTACATATCTGGGTATGCTGGTTCAGCCAAGTTGTCACAGAAAATTACCCATTACTGACACTGGGTGTTTTTTCCTGTAATCCTAATGACAGTGAATAAGTCACTTTTTCCAGTACCCAATCTTCTCTTTTATAAAATGATGACAGATGATTTCTAAGTTCCCATCTATTTCAACCTCACAATAAACCTTTCTTTAATATCCTTATTTTTCTATCCTTCTTCCCCACAAATATACTTTCATAGATATATAACAAAACAGGCAGAGGCAATTTGATGATTAACTGGTCTAGTTATAAGAGGCTGTGACACCAATAATTGATTCTTTTTTATGTGAGGATAGTATTCCTATATATTGTTATAAGGCCATTTGAACTGAGTAGCCTTTTTAGTAGTGCTGAGAGGTTTGAGCTCCGTCATTATCATTTTCTCATCTGATTTACCTTCAGGCTAAAGGTACACAGGATAAGAAAACCTGCTAGTATTTTAATGTAAACTGTGCCCTTCAACAAAGGTAATTGGCTTCCAGGGCACTTAATGACTTTATTCACATTAGAAATGTGTTCTCAAATCAACTGCTAAGCAGGCTAATGATCTAAGGTTTTGGTCCACATAGCTATCTTGCTAGTTAGAACACCAAACTCCAATGGCAGAACAATGTTAAAGAGACCCCAAGATTTCTAATTTAAGGCATGATCTCTATAGACAAAGTTGCTGGAAATGCTTGGCTCTCCTAAATTAAGGATTAGATAGTAGGATGTCAAGAAGTATAGGGTTATTAAAAGTTCACTTTTATTAATACATGTTCTATCTTTCCAGTGTATGCAAACAAGTTTCTACTGTCATTAATCAGAAATTGTCATAATCAGAATTTTAAAAAATAAAGTGAAATTATCTCTTCGGTGTGTGGGCGCTTTCCAGAAGACTTAGCCAGTGGGGCACATGTACTTGGCTCTGGAGATTTCCCTCAGACTCAGCCCTGTGTGAACATCCTTGAATTCAATGTCTTCAACAAAAGCTTAATTGCCTTGAGGCTGCATGTGAGGTACAACTGGAATGAGATCATTGCTAAAAAAAGGTTATCAATTGTGGCAGATCAATTAGATATTATAAAGGAAACTGATGCCGTATCAACATTTCCTTAAGAAAATTATTATGACACAGAGGGTGTCCAGTAGAAAATAATTAAAAAATAGGTATATTTTAATTTTATAAGTAAGGAAATCCAGGCTTCTGTTTCTATAGAATTAATTTAGATAACTTTACCCAGATGTTCTATATTACATTTTTGAAAAGTTTGTGGAAAGAGTCTATCTTACAGTGAGGCCATGTATCACAAAGGATCAGAACATTCCAACCCTGGCTGGTGTAGCTCAGTGGCTTGAGGGCAGTCCTGCAAACCAGAGGACCGTGGTTCAATTCCCAGTCAGGGCACATCCCTAGGTTGCAGACCAGTTTCCAGCAGCGGACGCATGAAAGGCAACCATATGTTGATATTTCTCTCCCTCTCTCCTTCCCTTCCCCTCTAAAGATAAATAAATAAATAAATTTTAAAAAGGAATTCTTAGTTGGAAATATTTTTTTTCTAAAAAAGAACATTCCAAAAAGTCACCTAAAATTAACTTATCAAGACTGAGGAGGCTTAACTAAAAGTGATTCAAAGAATAAATTGATATGTTAAGAACGTAATACATTTTTTATGCTCTAGGGACTCAGTCTTCAAAATGCAACTGTGGTCTTTGAAATTTCTGTACCTATTTCTGTCAAAATAAAGTAAAAATACATACATATATACATACACACACATAGTGTGTTACACAGAGTTTTTTTAATAAGAGCAACAATATCAAGTAAATTCAGTCCTGGCTGGTGTAGCTCAGTGGATTGAGCGCGGGCCTGCGAACCACACAATCGCGGTTCGATTCCCAGTCAGGGCACGTGCCTGGGCTGCAGGCCAGTTCCCAGCAGGGGACTCACGAGAGGCAACCATACATTGATACTTCTGTCCTTCTCTCCTTCCCTTCCTCTCTAAAGATAAATAAAAAAGAAAATTCAAAGCAAGAGTTGTGGCAAAGTTGTAAAAGCCACCTTGCCCTTATTTAGCCTAATATTTTTGTTTTGGAGTCTGAAAATTATCTTCATATGTCATGTGGATGACAGGCATTTTACAGTCTATAGACAGAGTGAATATTCCCTTAGCCCATACGTAAAAATGTGTCAGTTATATAACTGATCTAGTTAAATAAGTACTCTAATATATGTGTATTTCAATTGTGTTTCCCTGGGATGTTATGTCTATAAAATCACCAAAAGTTAACTTTAAAACCAATCAAATGAGGATTTTCCAATTTTTTTCTTCAGTAATGTTTTGCAGATATTTTCGACATTTAATTTTTGATTTTATTAAGAATAATGGTATAATTTTCTAAAACTGCTTTGTAATCTCTTTACTTGTGGATAGAATTCTTAATGCATGACTAGTATCTTATTATTTGGGGCTTTTCATTCATTGTTGCATCTGTTCACGAATCCAGTAATTATCTACTGATTACTCTATGCAAAGTACCATGTTTGGTGCTAGAAAGACAGTGGTAATCAAGACAGATAATTACCCCAAATTACCCATTAAACATTTAGTTCTAGTACTGATAAATGATAGGAGAAGAGGTACATGCTGTAAGTACATTTATGGAATGTCTGACTTAGTTGGGAACTGGTAGGTCAGGGAAGGTATATTTTGAGCAAGGCTTGGAAAGATGATGAAAAATAAACTAAACAAACAAGCGAAAACCTGGCACATGCAAAGAACTTACTGTAGAAAAATACAGGTAAATGTGACTTTTGAATGGTAACAGAGATCAAAGCATCATTAAAAAGTAAAATTTGATCATACTCTTTAAATAATTACAGTTGGGGGGAAGTGGGGGGTGGGGGCAGAGAGAGAGAGAGAGAGAAAGCAATTAAAGAAACCAAAGAACAAGAAGTTTTTTTCCTACTCAGAGTTTAGAAGAATACCTACAAATTATGAAAGAAAGAGGCTTCAGTGAAAAAGCCTATTATTCAAGGAACAATTCAAACAACTCACTCTTTGGGACACTTCTCTGATCTCCTTAAATAATTCAGCAGCAATATCAAATTGAGCTTGATGTGGTACAGCCGTTTCTTATCTGTTGAAAATAGACTCCCCGTGAACTCCAAAGCATGTGCCACAAACTGTTTTTATAAATGTGTCTCTCTGAATTACCTTTTACATGTATGTAGACAGGTGTGATGCTTGGTACTCTAAAAAAACTAATTATTTCTAACAACTATACCATTCACTTCTCTAAATATTGTCACTGACCCATAGGCCACCCCTCTCTTGCACTTAGTTCTAGGTTCATTGGCATGTTTCCAATTTTATCTGTCATAATCTATAATGAAAATCAAGTCCACATAGATTGTCTTTCTAACACCTTGACCTCTTGGTTACTTGGCCTCCTTTTCCTCTGTGATCATATCCTTCCTTCTAACACTGTAGTCCATTCCTTTTCTTAGTAATAACCAAGTCTTAATCATTTCAAACTCTCAGGAACTCCCATGCTGGGAAGATCTCCACAAACAGACTATTCTCTTTTGGGATATTTTAAGAATGAAGAAATATATATATATATATATATATATATATATATATATATATATATATATATATTTTAAATTACATAGTGACTTATGACTTACAAAACATCCTCTCCTGCATTATCTTACGTCTTTCACTGGATGTCTCTCATTCAGTCCTTTTGGCAATCTCGTTACTGATCAAGTTGAGGTTTTAGTTAATATTGCTGTATTGTAATGGTACTAGGTGGCCTATAAGGTCATTAGAACCTTACCCATATATCAAGATTCAGAAGGAAATGATTTCTGTGTGTTTTATATAACCCACAATAACCAACCATTTACAAAAAAATCATGCAAAAACTAGACTTTTGCCTATTTAAGCACTGAGGTAAACTAAAACGTAGGAGAGGAGAGGGTCTTAAAAGGTAAGACGACTATAATTGTAACAGGTGACACACATATTGCTAGATTTGGGGAAAACTGATTTTTTGATAAGCAGTATATATTTTGCTATTAAGGTTGTTACATTCTTTTGTAAACCTTAATACATCACTAAAAAATCTCAACTTCTACTCTGCATTCTCACTGGCTTAGAGCCAGAAAATCTTTCATTCACAGAATTGAACATTTAATAGGTTCTCCACAAGTGTTGATTAGTTGGCTGATTTTGTGAGGATTTAATTATTTCAATGTCAGAATAGGACACTACATAAATTAATTCCTGCCTAAGTTTAATTTCTAATGGCAAAAAAGTCCTGAAACTCAAGAAAATATTAAAATGTGTGTGTTTTTTTCCCTAAGGCACGGATTGACATTTTTTAATGCCATTCTGCTAGCAATGCACTCATTCATTCATTCATTCATTCAGCATATATTTGTTGGAACTCTACTTATTGTCAGGACTGGACTAAGTTCTTGGGATATAAAGGTGAGAGATATCCCAGGCTTCGAGTCTAGGATCAGTGGGAGGCAGACAACCCAAACTGGAATAGCAGCACACAGCTATTATGGTGATATTGAAACTGTTATGAGAGAAAAACCCAGAACAACAGGTGGTCTAGTGTAAAGCAGTTCAAGGAAAAGCTTCATGGGAAAAGTCATAACACCTGAGACCTAAAGGGTGAGTGAATCCAAGATAAGCCTTAGGAGTAGGGTGAGGTAAATGAGTGAAGCATGTCTCAGAGTAGAGCCAGCCCTTGAGAAGGTGCATTTGCCCAGGAAGCTAATTTGATTACAGCACAGTATTTACAGAATGGCAAGAGGGGAGGTAGGAGAGGAAGAAACATATTCGAGAGTCTTTTTTTGGATTAATTATTTTTATTTAATTCTTGTTCAAGTACAGTTTTCCATCCCCCACTCCCATCCCAGGCCACACCCCCGTGATCTCCACCTCCCTCCCATTTCCACCCTCCTTAGTTGTTCTCCATGTGTCCTTTATACTAGTTTCTGTGAATCCTTCCCCTTTTCCCCGAAAATTCTCTCCCCTCTCCCCTCTGGTCCCTGTCAGCCTGTTCTGAATTTCAGTGTCTTTGGTCATATTTTGCCTACTTGTTTGTTTTGTTGTTTAAGTTCCTGTTAAAGGTGAGATCATATGGTATTTGTCTTTCACCGCCTGGCTTATTTCACTCAGCATAATGCTTTCCAGTCCCATCCATGATGTGGCAAAGGGTAGTAGCTCCTTCTTTCTTTCTTATGTAAATGTACCATAGTTTTTTTGATCCATTCATTTACTGATGGGCATCTAGGTTGCTTCCAACTCTTGGCTATTGTAAATTGTGCTGCTATGAACATTGGGGTGCATAGGTTCTTTTGGATTGATGTTTTCGAGAGTTTTATAAGCCATACTGAGGACTCATGAGAAGCAGTCATGGGGTTGTAAGCTGGTATTTGGCAAGATCATTATTAGATGCATTTAAAAAGTCCTACTGGCTAAAGTGTTTCTCTTATATGTTTGTTACTGTATTGATCACCAGCCCGGGTTCAACTCATCTTGCTGACTCCAGGCACCTCCCTTCTCACTCGGTACTCTTATCAAAGATTTTTTATCAAATATTTTAAAAGTACTTTGTAGATATTTCTTAATGAACTCTCCCAAGATTTTGTATTTATTATTTAAATATTAATGCTGGAGCAAGACAATAAACTTCAAAGTGAAATGATTCTGGGGGAGAAGGCCAAGGAATAAAAGTACCAACTAATTTTGCCTAATTATTTTGGCACAAGGAGGCTGATTAGTGGAACATGTGAAACCGTGTTGGTGGGAAACTTGATGGCTCTCTGAGGCCTCAGAAATTGCAAATCCAAGCATGTTTTAGAATTCAGATAATACACCTCTAGGTAAAAGTCCGTTAACTGATTTTATAGTTGAGAGCACACGCTCAGGAGTTTTGCTTTGCTCTTCTGCTAAGGAACCTGTTGTTTGTTGCCCCAGGAGACTTGATTTCACAACTCACCCTGGAGCCTGGCATCCACACAGTGCAGAACATTTAACTCAGGTCTCACAAGAATCAGCAATCCAGGCAAAATACAACACATATCCAAGGGAACACTGGACCCCAGAGTTCCCTCTTTTCCATTTCAATGATAAATATTTTTCAATCAGCTCAGTCATAGGAAGAATGAATTTCATGTGTTGTCTTGTGTCCTCTCGAGAGACAGAGAATTTCCCATAATGCAAACTTGCTCCTGACTTTCTTTCCCTATAAATGGCAGATTCTTTTTTTTTTTTCTCACTCGGGATTGAAACTCCTTGTAATTTGGGGTTTTCTCTTCTTATATCTAAGAAGGGAACAAAGTTGTTCATTCTTCCTGATGGTTCATTTCCATTCTTTTAAGAGGCACTCTAGTTTACAGCCTTGTTAACCTGTTACTTATTGCAATGGCTTCCAGACTGAGGGAAACAATTGCTCTCTTTAAGTACCCCAAGAGCTGTGGTGTAGCAGGTGCAGACTGTGTCACTTCAGGTGGCCATGAGAAGACTGAACATCCAAAATCCTCGGCAGAACACCGAGTTCAACATCAGGCAGCCTCCCAAGAAATGATTGTCCTGTTTCTTCCTTCCAAGTGGAGTCCAGATGATTTGTCAGGGAAAAAAGAAGAGATTTCTGCATTGGAAATGTAGTTTGAAGGGATAAAAGAATTGCCTATTGCTACTATTATTGAATTTCTCAACAGATTGGTAGAAAATTCAGAGTAAAATTAAATATATAACAGAAAAATATATAAGCATGTTCAGTGACATTTTAAAATAGCATTTGGCTCAAGGCATCTTATTAAGTACTCTCTTTAGAACAACTATAATTAAGCACATATTTCATCTAATTGCCCTATAATATTATGGTAATCATACTCAGGGATTATATCAAATTTAGTTAATCCCTATGTTCCCATTTAACAGATGCAGAAAAAATGGCATACAAATGATGACACTTAGTCTATAATATTTTGCAGTTACTTTCTTATTGAGACCTCATGAAGATCAGAAGCCTTGATTATCAAGATTGCCTAAGAAATATTGCACCATTCTGAACCGATAGATAATTCTAAAAGTTAGGCAAAATGTTATCCCAAGGTAATCCAAAAATAGATTAAGAAAGGGTTGCAGGCAGTAATTTAATATTCATCTGCACAGATGCTGTGTAAAAAGAACAAAAATAAACAGAAAATAGTTCTGGCTCTTTTATCAAAGGATAACCCTTATTATCTTTCAGGATTTTAAACTGTCTAAATTGTATAAATGTAGTGCACAGATATTTGTTGTGGAAGAACTTCATGTCTAGTTTACTTATTTGATTAAATGCCTACCATATAAAAAGGGTACACAAAGTAGATAGGGAATTTATTGTTTTTTTTTCAACGTGAATTTTTGCAAAAGCTTGTAGACTCTTTCCTTGCTCCTTCTCACCTTCACGCTCTGCATCACCATGGTCATTCTTTCAAAAGACCAGTCAGATTGCATCACTGTCCTTTCTGAACCTTTTAATGGCTCCCACTGGCAACTGAATGAGACCCGAATACCTTTTGCATCATCTGCTTGCATTTCCAGCCTTGTGTCCTAACATTCTCCTCTGTGTTCTGTCCCAACCATCATCAATTACTTCTTAGAGATTTAGGCACAATTATTTTCCCAGGCTCTCACATACTATTTCCTTATGTACTTTCTTCCTTTTTCTGCTTATGTTCTTGGCAGGAGAATATATACTAAATCACTTGGCAATGACCATTTTTATTTCTTATTAAAATATCTTCCTTAAAGAATAAATATATTGCTCTGTAATATCTTGGTTTTGATAACCCATTTTGTGTTCATCCTACAGTTCACTGTTTATGGATTTTCTGGTGAGGGTAGATGGGTCAGAAGAGATGATCAATGGATCTGAGAGGAGAAAAGATGTGTAAGGAAGTCTTTATGAAGAGGATCCAATTGAGGAAGCTACCAGAGCATTAGGGGAGCCCTAAAATGCTTCCAGCCTTCACTGTCAGTAATGGCTGATTCCACTACTCAAGAGGTTAGACAGATCACTCCTCTTTAGGTTGAGATTTTGCAATACGTATTTCTACCTCTTTTGTCTTCTTCAGCATCTTTACCATAGGGAGTCAAGATCTAGTATTATAACTAGTGTGTTATATTTCTGTCCTCCCCATTAGCCTGGTTTTCTTGAAGATTACTAGCTCATAGCAGGCTCTTGGTGTGCTTTATCAAATGAACAGCAGACTTTGCTTTTACAGAAACTGATGAAAGAAAACGATGATGACTTCCTCTGAGACAGGCATTGCAAAAGGCATTAGGCTGTGAGGGAGAACAAAAAAGTGAAGATCCTTTCTTTCATGGTGCTTAGAGTCAAGCATGTCTGTTAAGGGTTAAGCAAAGAATTCTAAAAATGGAGGGACACTGATTAACTTATTATTTGTAATTAGAATATAATATGACTATAATTATGAAGTTATATATAGGTGCTATGTATATAATAAACTATACTTAAGGAATAAAAAGATAAAAGCAATATAACCTATGGGAAAACATATAAAAATATGGAGATGTAAATGTATACATGTCTTCAGATCATGGTACAAATTCACTGTGACTAGAGTAAGATCAGCATGGAAACATGCTATTTAATGATATTAGTGATCCAGCATCATGGCGTTAGGTGTAAATATCCCCACATACAATAAACTTTGAAAGCTTAGTGAAGTACTGCAAGATTGTGACCTCCTTGAGAACAGGGACTGTGTCATTGACTTGGATGCCCTGATGTCTGACAGCATGCTTAGGAACCCTGGTACTAGACTACATTTCCCAATCTCTCTTACCTGGTCTGTGAGAGCCCTTCTGTAATGAGCAATGGCAATCCACTGGTAGTGTTCTGTAATTAAGCATGTCCTGTGTGTTGAGCCCATTCTTAATGTACAATCTGGGAATTTGGAAAAACAAAGGGAGCTTTGTCCTTTTTTTACGTCTGGCATTGATTGCCTTAGAAATTATGAATAAAATTAGTCATGGATTTGTTCTCAAATATTAAAAGCCCATGTTTTTCAGGAAGTTGGACACTGGCTAGTACCAAGAGTTCAAGGCTAGGGAGCTCATCTTTTGTACAAAATGTATAAATTTCAAATAATAGGCTTTTTTCTTATGGCAGAAAAAAATATTGCCTTGTTTAAGTAAAGCAACTTGATCTGTTCAAAATATTAAAAAATTCTTTTTTATTATTTTGATTTAATGATATCATACTTGAAAACTACTTCTCAAAATATTATAAATATAAGTTACACTCAAGTCAATGTGAGTACCTACAGGGTCTAGCACAAATAATTCCTTTTTATGAGCTGGTAATCTATGCCAAATCATAAGCATGTAATTCTATAGCAAAACAATATCACACTCAAGCACACCATATGACATGTTAGGGGAAATGTGCAAATTGCTGTCCATTATGTGAGAGACACTCATACCTGACCAACTACATTCAATGACGTTACTTCTGCCGGACACTGTGTATTCAGTTTTAATACTGCTTTAAATAGTAGCAAATGTACCTTTTAGAATTCTGGCATTTTTTGCACTGGCTTTATTATTTTCATATATTCTCATAGTTAAAAATATTTATTTAAAATATAACAGTATCAATCATCATTCAGATAAGTTATGGGAAAACCAATGAAAAATTAATATAATTTTTAAGCATTTGAAAAAAACTAGCATAGTGTGGGGCTCAGGGTTCTCATTTATCCGTGTATCAGTCCTGTGACCATGTGCACACATAGGTCCTCAAAACCAAAGTGATCCTTTTTTTCTCGTAAAGTACGAGAAAAATTATCTATGTTTCAAGATGACATAATTTCCCTATAAAATATCTCCTATTTAATCAATAAGTTTGAGTCTAGATAGATATGCTCACTGTATTTAGAACCAAGATAAATGCAGACAATCCCTAGGAACGCTTTACAAAGCCTCTTAGACACTAAGGCGAATGGTGCTCCAAAGGCAAAGCTGTCCTCCTGAGGTGCAGACCACTTTTCAATATAAAGGGGCCTGATCAGGAAAAGCGCGCCGTGTGCTGTTAACATTAACAGGACATGGCGTGCACTGCCCATCTGGAAGGAGAAACATTAAAGTCATTATTTCAGAGCAAGACCCACCTATGATGAAATTAAAAGAAGATAGCGAGTCGTTATGTGATTTTGCTGCACAGATTTGGGCATAATCAGAAATTCTAATCATAAGAGCCCAGAAGAGCGTTATAATTGCAGAATAGGGAGGACCACCAAGTGTCAAACTCGCAAGAAGCAAATGGAGATTTATCACCTCAGTGGTGAGGGAGCTGAAAGATTGATGGGATGGCGGGTTAAGCGTCACTTCAGTGAATTTAGTGATGAAGGGACAGACTTAGGGGGAGGGTATATTGAGAAAGAGCTGGGATTTAGAAACTGAAATATGTGTTGCAAGAGAATGGATTCTAGGAATCTTACCCTGACCTCAGTCACAGCCACAGCATTATTGGTGAGCTCCAGAGAGTATTTAAATGAAACCTGTCAGACCAATCGAAGGCACATTATCGTTGTGAACTTCCACATGGAATGTATCTATGGTGCTTTCACTGTAGGTTTAGGCCTCTGGGTTCTATGGGGTGAAGATCTAATTACACATTAAGCTTGTCTTTCTGCCAATAGAAATATTTGCTAAACAACAAGTTAACAAAATGAGATTCCTTGTCTTTTTCTTCCTGAGTCCCTGTACTTCTATCTCTATTTACTTATGTGCTATGAATATTAGGAGGCAGTCATGATAAAGACAGAAAGCCCCGAGGGGAAGATGACTAAGATAAGGATACCCCTGGTTTTGCTGCCCCCTTTCATTGTTCTGCGTGTATTCAAAAACCATGGGTTTGTAAGCTGAGCAAGTTGGATTAGCAACAGATGAACTTCAGGATCCTTCTTGTTCTAATATCTCATGAAATAAGAAAGGGGCTATGACTATAATGTATGCTAAGTCTACAGGCTGATTGCAAACCCATCAGTGAAAAATAAAACCAAATAAAGGGATTTAGGGGGAAAAACCTCAGAGACACAGATCATAGTATGATAATTCCTTAAGGGAAAGAGGGGTGTGAGGAGGTAGAAGAGGATATAGGGGGATAAGTGGTGATGGAAGAGGGCTTGACTTGGGGTGGTGAACACACAATACAACACACAAATGATGCATTATAGAATCGTACCCCTGAACCCTCTATAATTTTATTAACTGATGTCAGCTTAAAAAATTCAATAAAAAATATGTAAAATAACAACAGCAACCTTTTGCCAAATCATGCTATCAAAGTATTAGCATGCAGTATAGTCAAAATAACAAGTAGATTTACTGAATTTTGTTATATTTGTTTAGGTGTCTATATCTACATGCCTGAGATAAAAGTTACACTCTCTGTCTATATTAAAAATGTTTAATTATTCACCCAGTAGAATTCCTAGTAAAAAAAATAGAAAATAAAAAATGTTGCTGAGGATGTGGAGAAAATGGAATCCTTGTGCACTGTTGGTGAGAATGTAAATTGGTAAAGCTGCTGTGTAAAATGGTATTCCTAAAAAATACAATTTATAATTACCATATGCTCTAGTAATTTCAATTCTGGGCATACACCAAAAAAAAAAGAAAGAACAACAATCAAAACCAGGACTTTAACTGATATTTGTACACTCATGTTCACAGTAGCATTACTCCCAATAACCCAAGGGGAAGAAAACCCAAGTGTCTATTGACAAATGAATGGATAAACAAAATGTGATACATGCATACAATGAAATATTATTCAACCTTAAAAAGGAAGGAAATTGAATGCATGATACAACATAGATGAATTTTAAAGACATTCTATTAAGTTAAAAATCAATAACAAAAGAACAATATTGTGTGAGTCCCCTTTTATGAGATACCTAGAGTAATCAAATTTATAGAAACAAAACAATGGTTGTGGCTGGGGAGGAGTAGGAGTGGAGAGTTGGCATTTAATGGGAACAGAAATTCAGGCGGGAAAGATAAAAATTCTGGACATAGATGGTAATGATTGCAATGTGAATGTACTAAGTGCCAATGAACTATCCACTAAAAGATGGTTAAAATGATTCTTTTTATGTTACATATATTTTTTTCACAATAAAATATTCTCCTAACATAAAAATAACTAGTATAGAAGCTACTATTCTCCTTTGGAATCTGAGACATTATAATTGGCTTCCTGTTCTGACCAGAGTTCAAGGCAATTTTGTTTCAATTTTTCATTATAAGGAAAATTACTACCAAGAAAAATGGGGGAATGGGTGCTGGGTAAGCAAAAGTAGCAAACCCTGTCTATAACAGGACTCCAAAGCAGGATGCAGAGTGGAAGTAGTTGGAAAAGCTGAAAAGACACATCTGGCAGTTAGGGTTCTGTCAACCACAGGCAGAGGGGGTGTGGAATGCAGAGGAATATCAAGACTTTGGTAAAAAAGAATGGGTTTTAGTTTTGGAACCTCTCTCTCCATCCATAAGGTGCCTGACTAAATCAGATATTATTGTTTCGAATCAACTTCTATCATCACAAATGTTTTTTTCACTTCTGTTAATTAGTTTTACTATTAGTTTAACATTGTATTTGTTAATTTTTCTTCTCTCACTGGAGCTTTTAAAATACAATTAATGCTATATATTCCTCACTTCCTTGAAATTTATAGTATCTACTTTCTTAATAATGAATGAATGAATGTAGGTGAGCTAAGTAACATAGGGTCTGTCCCATCAGAATTTACAATGTAGGGAAATATTGACTTTTTTAATCAACTAAGCAGTTGGGATATATTTGAATTAATTAGTTGAACCATCTCCTTGACTTAGGGAAAATCTACAAGTGTAGAATAAAATACAAATTGAAGCTGTCACAAATAGCAGAATGCATCAAGAATGATAAATTGAAATAATAAATAACAATAGTTAACATTTATTTAGCATTTACTAAATGCCAGGCTATGTACTGAGTACTTTTCAGGGGTTCTTTTATTAATCTCATAATAACTGGATAGTATTTATTTTTATTTTACAGTTAGGAGAATCTAATGATACAAAGTTAAATAAATTGTTCAAGGCCACATAAAAATAAGTATTAGATTAATTATTTAAACCCAGAGACTCTATTTCACATCATATAGTGTTTTAAGACAAATGCATTTTCTGACTAGTGGTGTGATAAACAGCAAACCAGGCCTGCTGTTCACAAGATCAGCCTACCAAGCAAATGCCTTCTTACGTCAGAGGTTGCTGCTAACTATGCAATGACTGCTGGTGAGATCTGGAGATTGTTACTAGTGGTCATGATTAATGTGCTTTTAAAAATAATTTTATAAGAGTGAACATTTTAATTGTTTTGAGTAGTGAGTAGTCATTTAAGTTTTGTCAGGGAATATCCACAAGCCTGAGGCATTTTGTGGAGTGTAATGTGAGTAGATATATATTTAAAATACAAGTGACAAGCTTATCCCTGTAAAAGAGGAACTAAAATATTTTTAAGGAAAATATTAGCTGTTTAAAATAGGTAGTTAAAACTTATTTTTAAATAAAATAAAATGAGCTGTTTCAAATATTTAGTTACTAATAGCAAAGAATTAAACATTCATGAAGTCTCAGTTTAAGTGCTCATTTGAAGATATTTCTTATTTTTTAAAAAATATTACTTTTACTTTTTGATTTTAGAGAGGGAAGAAGGGAGGGAGAAAGGGAGTAAGAGAAACACCAAACTGCCTTGCAATACATGCCCAGACTGGGGACTGAAGTTGCAACCAAGGCATGTGCCCTGGCCAGGAATCAACTGGCAACCTTTTATTTGCAGTATGACACCTAACCACTGAACCACGCCTGCTGGTGTGAAGATATTTCTTCTTGCCGTGCATGGCTGCATGGGATGGGGTGTTCCTGCAACATAAGTTCAGTCTTACTTTTGGCTTTTCAGTGTGCTAGACACACATGTATAACACTGCTAATCAGATGTACATTCCATTGGTAATTACAATCCAGCCTGGTTTACTCCTTTGGCTTCAGGGTGCTACTACAAAGACCTAGCCTATAATTTCATTCCTCCAAAGGCCACTTTGTTCTACACAAAGAAAACGTACTTGCATAGAGCCATTCTCCTCACCTTTAACTCCCAGCACTAGATTGAATATGTCACATTGTATTGGGCAAGAGGAGTTCTACCGTGAAAACAAAATAACACTAAACAGAACAGACAAGGACCAGCACCCCACTCTCAGGGTGACTCAAAATATACGCCCTGATTTATCAGTAACATTTTTACTTTACTTCTGCATTTTGATAAACCATTAATTTAATCATTATATTCTATTTTAAAGTGTTTTATTGGATAACAGATGTTCAGAAATGAGATTATACAGTAATTATACACCTCAAAGACTTTTATGAAGAGAATATTTCCATTTAAACACTTTCAAAGTAAGCATGATTTTTTAATTTGTTTTAAGTATATTTTATTCATTATGCTATTACAGTTGTCCCATTTTCTTTCTCCTCTTTATTCCTTTCTGCCCTGTACCCCACCGCCCCACACCAGAATTTCCCCTCTTAGGTCATGTCCATGGGTTGTACATATAAGTTCTTTGGCTTCTACATTTCCTATATTATTCTTAACCTCCTCCTGTGTATTTTGTACCTATCATTCATGCTTCTTATTCTCTGTACTTTCCCCCCCATTCTCCCTTTCCTCTTCCCCACTGATAACCCTCCACATGATCTCCATTTCTGTGATTCTGTTCCTGTTTTAGTTGTTTGCTTAGTTTGTTTTTGCTTTACTTTTTTTAGGTTCAGTTGTTAATAGTTAAGAGTTTGTTGTAATTTTACTGCTCATAGTTTTGATCATATTTTTCTTAGTTAAGACCCTTTAATATTTCATATAATAAGGACTTAGTGATGATGAACTCCTTTAATTGACCTTACCTGGGAAGCACTTTACCTGCCCTTTCATTCTAAATGATAGCTTTGCTGGATAGAGCAATCTTGGATGTAGGTCCTTGCCATTCATGACTTGGAATACTTCTTTCAAGCCCCCTCTTGCCTGCAATGTTTCTTTTGAGAAATCAGCTGATAGTTTTATGGGAACTCCTTTGTAGGTGACTGTCTCCTGTTCTCTTACTGCTTTCAAGATTCTCTTCTTATCTTTAATCTTGGGTAATATAATTTCAGCAAATCCAAAACATTTTTAATAAACAATATTGACTTTAATTTTTAAAATATTTGTTTCTTTCACCATTGAAAATGTTAACAAAGATTAAAATATTTACATGAGCAGAGGGAAATGTAATGTTGTTAAAGTCCAATATCTGTCAACATTAGCCAGAGTAATATGAATAGTTTTAAACTTTAAAATAGCCAGTTAATATCAACACTTTCATTTTTAGTTAGTATTACACCTTTAAATATTCACCTTTTTTAGTGTTTGAAACTCACTTTTGAAAATAACCAGGTGATAATGTTTTATAAAGTCAGTAATAAAGTTAACGAGAACCCTAACCTCATTTCTTAATCTAGTTAGACCTCAGTATTTGCAACAATTGAAAAACAAAACTGTCTTTTCCACAACTTTATGTAAGTTCTTTGTTATGATGACTTGCTAGAAAGCTATAAGGGATTTTTACTTAAATAATGTACCTATTTTAAAGTTCAAAATTTGTGAATGTATATGCCTATGTATGATTTTTAAGCGAAACATACACAGATAGTTAATAAACTTATTCAAAATTTGCACTTAGGTATTCAAAATAGAAACTCCTTTGTGTTTGTGGGTGTTTGGTGTAAGATAGCTGTAGATATATTCACAAAAAACTTAAATTTCTGTTTTAAATATATAGTTTAAATAAATTTACCTAAAATTCTTTTCAAATCTAACTCCTTCCATAAAAAAAAGATACATAAAGTTGTGCTGGGGGATACAACATCATTTTTCAAGTCAGCATCCATGAAGTTTGGTGGCTGAGCCATAAGCAAACATATTGACAATAAAGTTTTAATTGTTTACAACCCTTTCTACTCCTGGTTTTCAAATACCAGCATTTAGAGAGCCCTTAAGGATTCATTTATCTGAATTACTAGGACCTACAATCACACAGTTAGGTGAATGCCTTTTTTTTTGGCTCTGAAGATTTATTGTTAGAAAAATAAGTTTATATATTCTTGCTGATATAAATTATAAAATGAATGCATGTTCATTTTTAAAATGTAGAAACACTGAATAATATAAAGAAGACAAAAACTCACACATTGTCCCACTTACCCAAATAAAACCACAGTTAATATTTTGGTGAATTTTAGATCCATTTACATTTAAACTATTGACATTAAAATTTACATAAATTTTGCATACTGATGTTTTAATTTGACATTATGCCACAATTCTTTTTACAATGTTATTATCCAGGATATAAAAACATCATTGAGGTAATCAGAGCTTGATCAGAGGATAAAATAGGAAGGCATTTATTATAAGAATTTGATCCTATGCAATTGAGAGAGCAGGTTAAGAGGCTGTTGTTCTGTGATTGGTGGAAGAGTTTGAAGGCAGCCAGGCACGCAGTCTAGAAGAAAGGAAAGGAGGAGCAGAACAACCTAGAATCTGCAAGGGTGAACTGAGACTGATGAGGCTGGACTGCAGCAAACACTGGTTTCTCATGGCCTCCACATCTCCAACCTTGATTCTGGAGGTGACCTGTAAAAAGAATCAAGGGTCTGCCCTTCACAGCAAAATGCACACTTGGCTCAGGAGCTGGAGAAGTTGATAAAGAACTACTGGGAGAAGTAGGAGCTATGGCCTGGCTGCTGGCCCACCCCAGTGAGGTGCGTGGCGGGCAGAGGGGGCAGCAGATCAGGAACCACGAACATGCATGTGGAACAATTCATTGCCTTCCCCATGAACAAAGGATGTGGATGCCTCAGGTTCACTTCACCTTCCTAAACTCACTCAAAACGAGCTTTTCTGACACTCCTAACTCAGAACTCTGCAGAGAAGTGAATTCTGGGAAACACACACCTTACTTAAGTGAGCATAATACAAATTCAATTATTTCCATTGTGATTGGAATAATTGTATTATTATTCTATAATTGAAATAATTGTATTACAATAATGCATTATTGTATGCAAATTCTATTATTTAATACAATTCAATTCAATTGTATGAGTTGTATTATTCACAATTGTGTTATCTAATATAATTATTTCCATTTTAATGCTTAAAAATAGTTCATGAACTGGACATAACTATAGTCAGTACCACCACATGCAATTATTGACTATTTGGGAATACTGCAATTCCTAATATTTATAGCTACTCTGTTAGCATTTGTTATTTGTAATTTGTCAAAACATCCTGATTCTATGGCATTTAACTGACCTAACCTACTTTCCTCAAGGTTTCTACTTAGGTGTGAGGTTGAGGAGAAGTCTTTCCTGATTTTGTAAACTTGGCATGTGATCATCCACAGCGAGCTTCCCAGCTGCATCCTTACTTTTCAGGGTAGTGGCATCTGCCCCTGCTGTGTCTTTCACTGGAGGCTAACAGTCCAGCGCAAAGTGCCATGCTCACCATTGGACCTCAGCTTTTAGAGGCGTTCTTGGTACATGAAATCGTGCTGCTAGCTAAACCTAAGAGAGTTGTTATTTTTTACTTTTTTCATTTTGCAATAGACACTTTGATTTTAGGTATCTATTTGTGTTTTCTTTCAAAAAATAGATTGCCATTATACTTTCTCTGGTCTCGTGAGCATTTTTGCCAGTGCAGTGGATAAAAATCATTTCGAATGCCTTCCATTAGAGTCACATGGTTCATAAATATTTGCTGAAATAAAAACCATTTCACCACCAAATAGAAATGTTTTGAGATTTTCTGCTTTGGATTATTAATTAAAGTTAATAATATCATTATTATTAAATAAAAACTTTATTATCTAATAACATTTAATTATTATTAATTACTAAAATTAACAAATAAAATTAATTCTTATTTAATAATGTTTGATTATTATTAAGTAACTTTAATATTATTAAAGTTAATAAGCAATTGCCATGTACCACACTTCTGCTAAGACTTTGAAGAAACTCTAGATAATTCATTGCTATTCTTTTGGAAAATATTCGTGTGAAATAAATGTTAATGTTGATATTCATGCCACAGTTCCTCATTTACCTGTTGTTCAGAGTACTTCAAGAGTAATAGCTTCAATTTAATGATGGCAGACAGGACTGTGAATAAGGGAAAAGCACAGGAAAATCTGAGGCCTGCATATTTTCTGTAACTGTTGTCAGTGCATTAAGAATGTTTATTTTTGTGCATTCTAAACATACTAATTATTGCATTCCAAGGCATGTGAGTGGGTTAGTACTGATGGAAAGATGGTGTGCTCTTCTTCAAGCTCTGTGAGATAGCTAAATGTATCACATTATTTTCTGGTGATACCTTGTTTATTGGATATTTTTGGTGTTAAGTTCCACCAAAACTTAGAAGTTCTAAAATAGTCAAATGTTAAATAGATTTTACATTTTCTTTTAGCATTTTTGTTACCAATTACTCATTCTTTTTGTCACTTGATAATATTTTTGTTCTGAAGAAGTCACCTTCTAAAAAAGTATAATCAAAACATTCATTTTGGCCCTGGCTGGTGTGGCTCAGTGGACTGAGTGCCAGGCTGTGAATAAAATGGTCACTGGTTCGATTCCTAGTCAGGGCACATGCCTGGGTTGTGGGCCAGGACCCCAGTGGGGGGCCTGCGAGAGACAAACACACATTGAGTTTCTCTCCTTCCTTTCCCCTCTCCGTAAAAATAATCGAATAAATCAAATTAAAAAAAACATATTCCTTTTGTATAGCTTAAATACAGGTGTTGGCAAAAGTAGGTTTATGGTTGCATTATAACATTCTTTTCAGTTAATAAAGCTATTGTAGTAATTATAACCTGCATAGTTTTTTATATGAACAACTGTAAACCTACTTTTGCCCACCCCTCTATATACAATTTTAATTTGTCAAGTATCCATCAATAAAACTGGAAAAAAATAAAGTGCTATTGTTAGGTTTCAATTCAAAATTTTATTTGTGAGCAAATAGGTGAACTTAAAACAAGGTATAACCTGTACATATAATAATAAGAATAGATTATTATTATTATTTCAATAATAAGGATAGATTAAACACTTCTCTTTCTTGTTGGGTAATTTTGTATGCAGTGGGCTCTAAGATTTGAGAGCTGTAGCTGTGATTCCCAGTGTTCTCTGCTCTAGATTTGCTCCTGCGGTTGAACACCACTGCACTCTTGGTCCCTGGTGGTTGGTTAGATCCCACTGTCAGTTTTCTCTGTCAAGCCAGCTGCACCAGTGTGGCAGCCAGGAGACGGTTACACACCAGTGACAAGGTAAGTCAGGCAGGAATGATGGGTTGTGCCTGAAGGTACCCATGGCGTTATATTTCATTTTTCATGTATATTTGACAAATTAAAATTGTCTATAGAGGGGTGGGCAAAAGTAGGTTTACAGTTGGTCATTTTCCTCAAAATCTTTGTTTTCAGTGGCTGTTGTTTTCAGTGGCTGTTTTGGCTATTATTAACCTTGAATAAATACACTGAGATTTCTAATAGTGTCCACACATACTGTATTGTTTTGCTGATTGGAATTAAGTGAAAAGCAACATATGAAAAATACTGCTACTTGGGTGATAGCACTTTGATAGATCTTCGTCACTTTTGTATTCTCCAATGTATTTTTGCTTAAGCAAATTTAAAACATTTTCCTCCCTGGGATAAGAGAGATCAGAACTCAGGGGACTAATTTTGTTCTTCCTGTGTGGTTTCACAGTTTTTCCCTCATAGACTGAGGGGAAACTCCACTGTTAAGTTTATTTCATTTCATTACATGAAACAGCTTTCACCTATTTGGTACCTTTGAAGAGTGATACTGACTTCTCAAAAGCTAAGTGACTGATTTGCAGTGTGCAAAAGGATAGGGGAGAGAGAGACAGGATGGCTGATGGATGCTGTTGTTTCAAAGTCAAGCGGTTTCATCTCCAGGTCTGTATCTATTTCCTTCCTTATCACCAACATATACGACAATCCCAAGAACATAGAAGATAATCAATAATGCTTCAAATGAAAAAAAAACAATAATGCCTGATTGAAAGAAAAAAGGTATTACATTAGAAAGAAGCCTAGAGCTAATATTTCTGGGAATATAGGTCAGATATCTTATTCTTGAGTGTTGGTAGTTCATGTGTATTGGGAGACAAAGAAAGATATCATTTACTACACCCTGATCACCCACCTGCCAGGAACATGTTGGAAACAATGGGTGCTTTTAGCTCTTCCTCCTCTAACAAAAAGCAGAAGTGAATTCCCTGAAATCTCATCAAAGGCCCTTGAACTGCACTGGTTCTACTTAGAATAAATGGTGTGAGAACAAAGCCGCATACCACTTTTCCTTTAGTGGCTGCTTATATGTGTACTATAAACTGGTGTCAAGGAGAGACCGTGGCCCACTTGGGGCAACAGGAGAAAAGGGGGAACTGAACATGAGCCAACACGTGCAATGGGGTGACCAGGCCCTTGCTTTGCTGCCCTGGCAGTTCGTGGTTTGGGAGAAAAGATGGCACTCCCATTCAGATACGTGATGAATTTATTATTTTTATTTTGATTGAATTCTTGTTCAAGTACAGTTTTTTGTCTTATATTCCCAGCCCTGCCCCCTCCACAGATACTTGATAAATTTAAACTAGTGTAAGTGCTATTGTTCTCAGTTGTAAAACCTCTCTTCAGAGATGTATTGAAGTAACGCTTTATTTATATTTTGAGTCATTTCCAAAAGGGGTTTGATTTGGATTGCTTGTGCGCATATAATACAGCCATGTAAGAATGCAGTGCATGGAAAACTAGGAGAAAATTAACAGTAAAGTTTGAAAAATAAGGTGTAATCTACAGTAAGGGTGGGTCATACACACAAACGTAAGAGCTGAAACAGCAAAACTTCTAGAAAAACTCCAGGAAAATATCTTTATTACCTGGGAACAGACCTAGATTTATTTTATGTCATTAAGATAATTACTGATAGAGAGGACTTACTATTATTATTTTGATGATTATTTTCTCTCTTGTAGCTTTTTTGTCTTTCTTGCTTCTCACTACCTTCGTTTGTGATTCATTGATTTTTCTTTACATTGGCATGCTTTGATTCTCTTCTCATTTTCTTTTTCTGTGTGTGCCATAGGTGTTTTCTTTGCATTTGCCATGGGGCTACATAAGACATCGTACAGNTTGATGATTATTATTTGATGAGGACTTATTATTATTTTGATGATTATTTTCTCTCTTGTAGCTTTTTTGTCTTTCTTGCTTCTCACTACCTTCGTTTGTGATTCATTGATTTTTCTTTATATTGGCATGCTTTGATTCTCTTCTCATTTTCTTTTTCTGTGTGTGCCATAGGTGTTTTCTTTGCATTTGCCATGGGGCTACATAAGACATCGTACAGTTATAGTAATTTCTTTTAAGCTGATAACAACTTCAGTTGCATGTAAAACTCTATACTTGTAGTCTCCCCCACATTTTAAGCTTTTGATGTCACAAGTTATATATTTTTATATTGTGTACTAACTAACTAGTGTATTTTTACAAGTATATTTTTTAAGAACTTCATTCTTCTAGAGTAGTGTTAGGTTCGCAGCAAAATGGAGAAGGCACAAAGAGTTCCTATCACTCTTTTGTCTCACTCATGCATCACCCCCTCCTTGTCAACCTTCACACAAATGTGGTACATTTGTTAGCACAATGGAAGAACCTACAATGAATGACACATCACCTACAGTGCACAGGTTGGGCTAGAGTCCACTCCAGGTGTTGTATATCTATAGATCTGGACAAATGCATAATGATGTACACCCATCATTATACTATAATACAGGCATTTTCACTGCCTAAAATTCCCTGTGCTCTGCCCATACATGCTTCCACCTCCTCCCTGTCCCTTCCTGCAATACTTGGAAACCACTGATCTTTTCACCACTTCTGTAGTTTTTCCCTTTCCAGAGTTTTCACTGAGTTGGAATTGTGCAGTATGCAGCCTTTTCAGATTGGCTTCATTCACTTACTAATATACCTTAAGGCTCCTCCATGACTTTTCATAGCTTGATAGCTCATTCTTCAGAATAGAGCTGAATAATTTTTCATTGCCTAGATGTGCCACAATTTAGTTATCCATTTACTTACTGAAGCACATCTTGGTTGCTTCCAAGTGTTGGCAATTAGGATTAAAACTGCTATAAACATCCTTGTGCAGGTTTTTGGGTAGATACCACTTATCAGCTCCTTTGGGTAAAGCAAGTAGCATGCGGCTGAGTCATATGATAAGTGTACATACATTCAGTTTTGTCAGTAACTGCTACACTGGCTTCAGAATGGCTGCACCATCTTGCACTGTCCGCTCTCACCAGCGCTGAATGAGAGGTCCTCTTGCTCCACATCCTCATCAGCATTCGTCATTGTTGGTTTCAGATTTTGGTCATTCAAACAGGTATGCAGTGATGTCTCATTGCTGTTTTAATTTTCACTTCCCTGAGAGTCTAGGGGCCTCTCAAATCTTTTCTGTGGCTATGTCTTCTGTGGATTTAATTTCCAATTAACGGAATGTGCTGTTTTCTTTTTTCAGGAGTTTGTTATCTCTTGTTCCCTCTGGTGTCTATCTGCAGTACTGCAGGTTCTCTGGAGCTGCTGCAAACCACTTGGCCTTCCAGAGTCTGCTGGGCTTCTTCAGTGGTCTCAGTTGGGTGGGACGGACACCAGTCCCTTGGACGGCCCTCTGAAAAGTCTGATGAATGAATGTGAGGTCAAACCTTCTCTATCTCTTCCCAGGAAGCAGCAAGGAACTAGCAGTTTTCCTCTAATGGTGTGGTGCTGATGGAAGGGACTAATGTGAGGGAGGGAATGCCATGAATCTTCCTATTGGCTTTGGTGAGGCTGGTGTCATGCTCACCTGGGGTGCAGAGGCCTCTAAACTGGTTCCTGGATTTCTTGCAAAGAACATTAGTCCATGGACCTTTGTTGAATCAGAATCTCTGGGAGGGGGAATAACGGTCCTCCTGTAGACAGAAGTCCTGGGTGCTACCTGGGCACACACACTGTAGTCAGGTGGAAGACGGCAGCCTAGCTTCTTGGCTAGGACTACTGTGAAAATTTAGTGGATTTAATTTATGGTTGTACACTCTTGCTATCCGGATTCTTACTCACGTCTGTGAACAAGATTAGAGAAACTGGAAAAGCTACAAATGTTGATTAACCATAAGGCTTCATCTGCAAGTAGAGAGACAAGTTTTAGATGTGAGGGCAAGTACATTTCTCTTGATAAATCAACCTATTTTTAAACTCACTAGATGTGATTAGGGCCTGATGAAGACAAAGTGAATAATTTTCCTTTATACTTCTTTTATTGTATTCTTAAAACCACTTTCATAAGTCATATAAGGTGGTTTCATGTAAGAAAATAATGAATCTTCATAGGATGATTTAAAGAAATACTGTGTACTCTAAACTCTAATCTTTAAAAAGTAAGACTTATTAATAATTGCCTGCTTTTCCACCTGAAACTAATAGAATAAAGATATTGAATATAAACTGTAATAAAAATAATAATTGTCTGCTTTTCTCCTTTTGGGTTTCAGATCTATTAACAACTCAATCAGTGTATGGCTTTGTGATGGTCAGAAATCGGGGAATAACATTTCCAGGGAGACCTTAATGGACACTGAGGGCTGCAAAACTAAACATACTGGTCACATTAACATTTATTTGTTTTCCACAAAGTTTTGTACTTAGCAACCCTGTAAGTTTCAGTAACATTAGTAACATGTAAATTTTACAAAGAGTCACAACACATTTGAGAAAAAAAAGAGATCCAGAAATAATTTTAAAGTCTTTAGTCATTTAAGGGGAACATATTCACACATTTGAGATTTAAGCTCAGAAAAAGGCTATGCCAAATTGCTAACAAGTAAGTGGAATATGATTGTCATTTATTTAAATTTTATTAACTTAATCATAGCACAAATATTTCTTGAATACTGTATAAAAAAAGTTGTGAAAATAATTTGAAAAATAACTCTATGATTTGTATACAAATAACCATAATGAAGTTTTTAGTGGAATTAATACCATGGGATAGATGTTCTAAAAACTCAGATAAAGTAATATTCCACAGGAGTGATTAGGCAGTTCCCTCTTGAGGGAAGAAACCATGCTTATGTTACATTGTATTGTTAGTACATATCAGGGGAGTTCAGGAATAGCTGAATTAGAATGTACTTCTTTTTTTTAACATTTTATTTATTTATCTTTAGAGGGGAAGGGAAGGAGAGAGGAAGAGAAACATCAATGTATGGTTACTTCTCCTGCATCTCCTGCTGGGAACTGGCCCCTGCCAGGAACTGGCCTGCAACCCAGGAATGTGCCCTGACTGGGAATCGAACCGTGATCGTCTGGTTCGCAGGCCCGCGCTCAATCCACTGAGCTACACCAGCCAGGGCCAGAATGTACTTCTTAAATAATGTAGTTCTATTTAGGCTGTATCATGACTTACTGAGAAAGAGAGAAGAGGCACTCAGGCTGAGTAAGCAGTATACTATGAGCTACAGAAGAGGAAATTGTACAGCATATTCAGGAAACAATGCAGGTAAGTGCAGATCATATGTGATTATGCTGGTAAGGTAGATGAGAGCCACGTTGTGGAGCTGCTTTACCTGTTGCTCCACAGGTGAAGGAAATTGGGAGCTAGGGAGGTTTTTGAGCAGGAGAGTAACTGAATTAAATATCCTTTGGAAAAAATTAATCTGTTTTTTTCCTATTGCTTTTTTCTGTATTTACTTCCTTTGGAGATTTTGTTATAAACTATTATCTTGACAAAGAATGAGGAAAATTAGCAACACTAATAAGTCTTTACGGTAAAAAACCCATGCAAAATTGCTTAATCCAATATGTTTCAGTGTTGTTCTTCTGGACGGTTAGAGATATAATGATTTGAGTGACAGCACTTGAGTGTTTCATATAATTAGAAACCTAATGGTATTTTTTTTTCAGTGTATTTGTACTGAGGGTTCATGAAGACTGTAATGCATTTTTAATATAGGTAACACCCAATAATGTTATGTAAATTCATTTAACTGACATTTTTTGTTAGATCATTTTTATTTTTATTTTATTGTACAGTGATAAAAATATTTAATGTAAGTTCTACCCCTCCTAACAAATAGCTAAGTGTTATAATACATTATTGTTGACTCAAGGTACAATGCTACCCAGCAGATGTCTTATTCTGCTCGCTAGACTGACACTTCACACTTGTTGCGTAGTAACTCCCATTTCACATCTCCCCAGACCCTGGCAGATACCATTAGGACTCTTTGAGCCTACGAATTTGACTGCATTAGATACCTCCTGTTAGTGAATTAATGCAGTATTTGTCTTTCTGTGACTAGCTTCCTTCATTCAACTTCGACTCATCCACTTTGTCATATAGTGCGATCTTTCTTTTTTTCAAAGGCTGAAGAGTATGCCACTATGTGTATATACTACATTTCCACTGTTCATTCGTCTGTTGGTGGACATTGAGGTTTTGCATAAACGAATTTCTGAAAATCACCTGAAACCACAAAAGACTACGCATAACAAAATCAATCTTGAGCAAGAAGAACAAAGCTGGAGACATCACATTTCCAGATTTCAAAATATATTACAAAGCTACAGTAATCAAAAAATAGTATGGTATTTGTAAAAGACAGATGTATTCAATTGAATAGACAGAAACAAATTCATACATACACATTCATACAATTCATACAATTGATCTTCATCAAGAAATGTACAGTGTGGAAAGGACAGTCTCTTCAACAAATGGTGCTGGGAAAATTGGATATCTACATGCAAAATATTGAAATTAGACACTTATCTTTCACCATATACACAAATCAACTAAAATTGGGTTAAAAACTTAAACAAAAGAACTGAAACTATAAAACTCTTAAAAGAAAGCATAAAGGAAAAGCTTCATGACTTCGGTCTTGGCAATGATTTTACGGATTTCATGGAAAGCACAGGGAACAAAGCAGAATCCCACAAGCGGATCTACATCAGTCTAAAGAGCTTCTGCACAACAGAGGAAGCTCTCAATTAACAGAGTGAAAAGGCAACCTATGGAATGGAAGAAAATAGCCCCAAGCCTTGTATCTGATAGAGGTTAAGATCCAAAATACATAAGGAACTCCTAAAACTCAATAGTGAAACAAAAACAGAAACTAATAACTCATTTAAAAATGGGATAAGGGCTTGAAGAGATATTTCTGTTAAGAAGACAGACAAATGTCCAATGTCACTAATCATCAGGGAAATGCAAACCAAAAATATAATGGTATCACCTCACATGTGTCAAGATGACTAAAACACACACACACACACACACACACACACACAAAAGACGAGTGTTGGAGAGGACGTGGCCAAATCAAAATCCTTGCTCACTATTGGAGACAATGAAAAATGATGCAGTTGCCATGGCAATTAGTAGGGAGGTTCCTAAAGAAATTAAGAAAAAAAATAGAGTGACCATACTTATCTAGCAATTCCACTCCTGAGCATTATTCTAAAATAATTAAATTCAAGGTTTTGAAGAGATGGTAGCATTCCTATTATTTATCACAGCAGTAATGCCCAGGGCTCATAGGAACTGAGAACATCTTAGGGGTAGGAGCCAGGTATCAGCATCTTTTTAAACTGTACTACATCATCCCAGTGTACAGAAAAATTGGAGAACCACTGCACTGAAATAAGATTTAAAGGAATACTGGTAGCTCTTTGGTTTTCTTTCCCCAGGTTAGTAAGAAAACAGTTTTCACACCCAGGAAATCTCTCCCAGAGCTGAGGTTCAGGACCAGCTCACTGCAGTGAGGTTGCTTCCAGGTCTCAGTGTAGAGAATCCAAACCTGATGCTGCTCTTGCTTCTCCTCTCCTCCTTCACAATGACTCACTTGAACTGGTGGTTTTAAATAAGAATGCTTTTTGCATGAGATATCTATCTATATCTATATCTATCTATCTATATCTATATCTATATCTATATCTATATCTATATCTATATCTATATCTATATATATTCTGTTCTAATGATCTGGTTTGGTTCTGTTTCTTGTGATCCCTGCAAAAGTCACTTTTCCCATTTGGTTTACTCAATTAGGAAAAGGTTACCAATGCCAAGTGCTTCGGGCTCTTGTAATTTACTAGCAGTTGCTACCTTCAGTGATTTATTTATGTAGAATTAGTTTGTGTACCAGCCTCTGGCACAGGCCATTAAGTCTCTGTACAATTCAAGTGTCTTAAACAGGCAAAACAACTGTCATATACTTATTTCCTCATGGTGGGCACTGTACAAAGTAATGAGAAATGTTGTCAAGAATGTTTCTTGTTAAGAAAATTCCTTCTTATGAGTAGATAGTTATTTCATCAGAGTTTTTATTAGAGTTTGCATTAGAGTTTTCATCAGATTACAAATAAACATGTATCTCTCTATGTATTTTACAAAGTACTTATAAAATATTTTATTGAACTGAGTTTCTGTGGTATTTGTTTCTTGTCTCAGAAACAAATTTCAAAGGAAAATAAAGGGGCAAGCAAAAGTAGGTTTACCATTATGAGTACACAAATCACAAAGTTTGTTCTTGTATTATTATTTATTAATTTTTGTATTCTCCATACAAACAACTGTGAACCTACTTTTGCCAACCCTGTATTAACTTACTATGTGATAATTTGATATCATCCACATTTCACCTAGTTGCCAGTGTATGTATATCAATAAGTATGGGCCCTGGCTGGTGTAGCTCAGTGGATTGAGCGTGGGCCTGCGAACCAGAGGATCGCGGTTCAATTCCCAGTCAGGGCACATGCCTGGGTTGCAGGCTGGTTCCCTGCAGGCCAACTCCCAGCAGGGGACACACAAAAGGCAACCATACATTGATGTTTCTCTCCCTCTCCCCTTCCCCTCTAAAGATAAATAAATAAAATCTTAAAAAAAATAAGTATGTATTTATAGGTCCTAATAACATAAAACAATAGTTTTATTGTGTGTTTAATAACAATATCTCAAACATACTCCCATTTCAATACCATAATTCATCAAAAGGAAATATTAGAATTACTTTTTTAATTAAAATTCACTTACTTGTATACTGGAAGGGTTCTAACGACAAATATTGAAGAGTGTGTGGAATAAGAAGAGAAGGAAGGGAGGAACACTCAAGAGCACAGGCCTGAAAGAGCCTCTATAATTGAAACAAAAACTTTTCTCTGAATTTTGTATTAGTCAAAAAAGAAACAACACTGAATTATAATAATCTCATTAGACAATAAACGAAAACGTGGTATCAGACAAAGAGGGTTACAATTTTTGCTGATTCCAATGTCTGAGAGAGATGCCATGATCTTCCTACGAAGGAAGTACCTTCAATCAAAATTTCCCAGAAGATACAGAGGCCATTCACATGGCCACATTCACATATGCATTCCTAATATTGACCCCTAATGAAAATCAAGAAAAGAGGTTAAATCACAGTTGTGGCAACACAGTTCCCTGAGCAGGAAAGCAACCCATTCAAGGTATATAGCTGCTTACTATTTTGATTTATATTGGGGTATGCACCAGAGAACTCCATTCCAAATGTTTTAACATGTCTCTTTGCCTAGTCTTTTATACTAGATTTTTTTCAGATGACTTTCTCTCATCTGCTTTTCAGTGTAGGTTTTTTTTTTTTTACCTAGTTAAAAAGTAACCACAGCCCTGGCTGGGTGTCTCAGTTGGCTTGGAGAGTCATCCCATTCACCAAAATGTTGCAGATTTGATCCCCAGTCAGGACACATACTTAGATTGTGAGGTTTGATCCCTGACTGGGGCATGTGTGCGAGGCAACCAGTCAATGTTTCCCCCACACCAATATTTCTCTCCCCCCATCTCTCCCTTTCTCTCTCTCTGAAATCAATGAGCATATTCTTCAGTGAGAATAAAAATTTAAAAAGAAAATGTAACTAGATTTATGGCTATTAGAGCATTTGCACACATAAGTAAAGCTTGCATGTAGCACAGTGGCCATAGTTATCCACCAAGATAAAGGGATGGACATAAAATTTAACAGCAGAAATTCTAGTTGTGTTAAGATGTACTTGTTCCTTGCAGGAATGAGTAACGAATGCATGTTGTAGACTGCTCTGCCTGGTTCTAGGAATTGTATCTCAACTCCTGTGGCTAAGGGCTAGCAACTACCTCTGAAATGTGAGCCAAAGGAGACAAAGCCTGTCTCTGGTAGCAAATGCTGCCTCATTTTCCTCTCCCTGCCCCCAAAGCTTGGTTGGAAGTCAATGACGGGTAAGACACCTCACAGCAGGGAGCAACCTAAGCCAGACTTGATCACATGGGAGGCCTTCATGGAAGGACACAGGGGGCTGCAACAAAGAACAATGGACTCTCGCCCTGCCCGGCTTTGACAAAGCCCGAGTCCCCATGTTCTCTGGGAGAAGCGCTTCCTGGCTCTAATTCCCTTAAGCCTGAACACCTGATGGGGAGGGGCGCACCTCCTTGCCTCGCTAGAGCGTGTCCTGGGGAAAAATCTGGCATCACAAAGACTTCCTGATAAACCTGTGAAATCTTCTCTGCTAAGAGTGCTTTCACTCATATGTTAAGGGTTCATGCAAGAAACCCTAAAACTCTGTTCCTGACAGACTCTGACTCATACCAAACCTTCAGATTTCTTTGACTCGTTATCTACTGTTTGATTCTTGCTGCCCTGTATTCCTGTGTATTAGAACCCAATAAAAGACCCTGGAGGAGGGGGATCAAGGCCTTTTTCTCTTTGAAGAAACTGGTTGCTGCTGGCCTTTTTCCCCTGAGAAACTGGCCACTGGTCACGGCCTTTTTCTCCTGGGAAAATGGCCACTTCTCCCCCCTAAGCAGATCACACCATGTCTCAGTCATATTTACTCTCATCCATGGTGATCTGGGGGACTTGCGAGGAAAGTTGCCCCCACAAATGCAATAAGCAACTGATGGGGTGGGAAACTATCTAATTTCCACAACCTAAAAAAAAAATGGTTACATGTGTTTTGGTATGAACTGTGTGTCGATGGTACAACCAAGTCTTGTCCTCCCTGGGAAGACATTATAATTTATTTACTTCTTAGAATCTGTGGACAAGGGTAATCATAATACTTATCACTCAAAGTGGGACCTCGGGGGAGGGTAAAGGTGCCTTTATTAATTATGGTACCAGGGAAATAGACATAAATTGAGATTGTTCTGGGCAGATTGGACTCAAACTGTGATCCCAGAAAAACTGGTTTGCTTTCAATTAATTAGCTACTTAAATAAAGCTTTTTCATGTATACTGCTTCTACCTGAGGTGTTTAATTTACACATGAATTAATTAGAGCTCTGTTGCCAAACTTAGGCCTGAGAGTATTCACACTTTCAGCTCCTTATGCCCAAAATTCTCTTTCCTAGATTTTCAACTTTTCATGTATTATCATTGTCTTACATAAACCTATCCTGTTTACTTAGTCTAAAGGAGCTTCCCAGTTTGAGCTTTTCTTTTTAGTAGACTGTAAGTATATAAATCTATAGGGAATAATATAGTTAGAAAAAACACCATTCTGAAACCATCATATAAAAACAGATACAGGCAATACAGGCACACCTTGGCAGCATAGCTCGAATTCGATGCCAGACTGCTGCAATAAAGCAAATATTGCAGTAAAGCAAGTCACACACATTTTTTGGCTTCCCAGTGCATATAAAATTTATGTTTATACTATACTGTCCCCTTTTAAGTGTGTAATAGCACTGTGACTAAAGAAACAATGTATATACCTTAATTAAAAAATACTTTATTTCTAAAAATGCTAACCATCATCTGAGTCTTCACTGAATCATAACCTGTTTCCTGGTGGAGGGTCATACCTCCAATTTGTAAAAATGCAATATCTTCGAACCACAACAAAGAAAAGCACAATAAAAAGAGATATGACCCCATAATCATCAATGGATTATAAAACAATTGATGAGAGCTGGTTAGGAAAGAAGATATTTATGCCATCTCGAAGGTTCTCCCCACAGGATGTTTAGTAATTACAAACAAATTGTGAAGGTTTGAAATAATCTGGGCAAAATCGCTTTAGCTAAGTTATTAAAATTATTATAATCAAATGTGGAAAAAACTGTTACTAGGGCCCTTCTGATGTGATGATACACCTAGAAAGACAATACCACTCATGTAATATGAATTTTTCTTTAGAAATACAGAATCCAAATTAGTCATAGTGGAACAATCAGAGAAAAAAAATTGAAGGGTATCTCTTCAAAAATGTCAATTCGTAAAGATGAAGAAAAGCTAAGGAATTCCACTTCAAAGGAGAGGTACTAAAAATAATGCAACTAAGTGCAAGGTATAATACTGGGTTACAAAAGAAATTGGTAAAATTCTCAAATGGACTATGTGCCAGATCATAATGTATTAATGGTCAATTTCCTGACTTCTGAAATTGTAGTATGATTGAGAGAATATCCTTTTTGTTTCAGGAGATACATGCTGAAGTACTTAGTGGTGAAAGGTCATGACCTCTGGAAGTTACTCTTAATGGTTTATAAAAAACTGAAACAACACTAGTAAGAATAACATATTAGTCTTCAGGGGCTTCCATAACAAAATAACTGAGACTGATGGGCTTAAATAACAGAGTTGTGTTACTCACAGTTCTGAAGGCTGAAGTGTGAGGTCAGAGTCACATGATCAGAGTCTGGTGAGGCCACTCTTCCTGGCTTGCAGATGGTTGCCTCTCACTGTGTCCACGCGGCAGAGAGAGAGAGAGCTCAGGTGTTGCTTACACTTCGTATAATCTCATCACGGGGGCCCCACCCTGTGAACTCATCCAAACCTAAATATCTCCCAAAAGGTCCATCTCCAAACTCCATCACATTGTGAGTAGGGGTTAAATTGATTTGGAGAGGAGATACCATTCAACCCATAGCAAATAACTGTGGCAATATTTAAATTAATATATGTTTAAATACATCTAGAAATATATACAGAATATACAAGTTATATATGTATATATACAAGATCTGTCCAGAAAAAGTCAAGCCATTGTTAATGTAATGAGAACACTTTACACAACATCAATGTACCCTGGCAGCCAAAGAGAGTGGGTTGGAATGCACATGCATGAAAATGATGACTTCACTGTACTAGTCACAGTGGGGGCCGTAGACATCATTGAATGAGCAGGCATACTGTGTGGCTGTGATATTCAAAACAATAGCGAGTAGAGCAATGAGTCTGCACCAAATTTTACATTAAGCTTGAACATTCCTCTGTGGAAATTATTCAGGCGATTCAGAAGGCTACAGCTATAGGCAACTGGTGGTTGGCAGCTTTATCACAACAACATACCCACTCACGTATTGTGTCTCATGCAGAGCTTTTTGGCAAAACATCAAATCACCCTGAGACTTCTGGCTTTGCCCAAAACTAAAATCACCTTTGAAAGGGAAGAGATTTCAGACTGCTGGTAAGATTCAGGAAAGTATAATGGGGCAGCTAGTGGCTATTGGGAGAACTATGGAGAGTTCCCGAGGCGCCTACTTTGAGAGGGACTGAAGCATCACTGTCCTATGTACAGTGTTTGTTGAATCTTGTATCTTCTTTAATAAATGTCTATTTTTCATGTTACATGGCTTGGTAGCTTCTGGACACACCTCGCACATACACATATACACCTATCTCATTTCTATTTTGTTTTGGTGATTTCCTATGTTAACAGTGTATTTTAGTAATATGTTTATTTCTTTAGCTCCTTGATAATTTTTCTATTGAGATATGAAGTGAGTTCACCAGTGTTGAAAAAAACAGTTCATGAATTGGCAGACTGTAAATTGGTGATACTATTTTGTCATACCCTTTTCCCAGTGGATTTATACCTCATTAAATTTCTTTATAACGTCTAAGTAGCTTTGATTTTTCAGAATCAAAATAACATTAGAAATTATATATATGTGTGTTTTGCCATATATCTTATGGATCATTTACGTCAGACCTCAGTGATTTTGGAATCCTAGTGAATTAGGAAATTAGTACAGGTTTCCCCTAAATACATTTGAGTCTGAAACACTACCTAAGCATCAAAATATATTTTTATACATAGATTCTAATGGTAAGAGATGCTGTTATGATTGATAAAATAAATTTTTGAAAGTGTTATATGTGTAATTTATGGCACCATTTTGCCATGTATTTCTTTTTTTATTGAGTATAATTAACATACAGCATTTTATTAGGTTTAACATAATGATTTGATATTTGTAGACATTCCAAAATGATTACCACAATAAGTCTAGGTACCATCTGTCTGCATACATAGTTACACAATTATTTTTCTTGTCTTAAGAACTTTTATCATCTACTCTCAGTAACTTTTTTTTAAGAGTTTATTTATTTATCCTTAGAGGGGAAGGGAAGGAGAGAGGGAGAGAAATATCAATGTATGGTTGCTTCTCATGCGTCCCCTGCTGGGAACTGGCCTGCAACCAAGGCATGTGCCCTGACTGGGAATCGAACTGCGGTTGCTTGGTTCGCAGGCCCACACTCAATCCACTGAGCTACACCAGCCAGGGCTACTCTCAGTAACTTTTAAATATGCAATAAAGTGTTATTTACTACAGTCACCACACTGTGCATTACATCCCCATGACTTAGTTACTTTATAGTTGAAAGTTTGTGCATTCTGACTCTGCTCACCCATGTCACCCATTCCTACCCTGCCTATACTGGCAACTACCAGTCTGTGCTCTGTGTCTGTGGGCTTATTTTTGTTTGTTGTTGGTATTTTAGATTCCACATGTAAGTGAGGTCATACAGTATTTATTTGTCTTTGTCTGACTAATTTCACTCAGCACAAGTTTCATTCAAGCTGTAGCAAATGGAAAGATTTTAATCCTTTTTTATAGCTTAATAATAATAATTCCATTGTGTGTGGTGGGGTGGTGAAGGGGGAGAGGGCAAGGAAATCAATGTTTTAAAAAATAAAAATAAGGATGGTAGAGAACCAGTATTATATGAAATGTTGAAGATGTTTAAGAAAAAGGAAAGATATGGGCAATAAAATGGCAATAAATACATATCCATCAATGACTAAATCTAAAAAAACAAATCAACAAGCAGAACAGAAACAGACTCATAGATACAGAGAACATTTTGACTATTGCCAGATGGGAGAGAGATTAGGGAGATGGTTGAAAAAGTTGAAGGATTAAGAAGTACAAATTACTTGTCACAAAATAGTCATGGAAATGTAAAGCATAGCATTAGGGAATACAAGGTGTGTCTAGAAGGTATCCAGCCATGTAACATGAAAACTGGAGATAGTTACTGAAGAAGATACAAGATACGAGAAACATTGTACACAGGACAATGATGTCTCAGTGCCCTTCAAAGTAGGCACCTTGGGGCCTCACACAGTTCTCCCAATCACCATCAGCTGCCCCGTCGTATTTTCCTGAATCTCATCAGCAGTCTGAAATCTCTTCCTTTTCAAAGGAGATTTTAGTTTTGGATAAAGCCAGAAGTCTCAGAGTGCCACTCAGAGTGGGTGACTTGATTTTTTGTCAAAAAACTGCACGAGATGGGATGCATGAGCAGGTGTGTTGCTGTGATAAAGCTGCCAATCACCAGTTGCCTATAGCTGTAGCCTTCTGAATCATCTGAATAGTTTCCACAGAGGAATGTTCAAACTTAATGGAAAATTTGGTGTAGATTCATTTCTCTATTTGCTCAGTCATTTTGCATGTGATGACCACACAGTGCACATGCTTACGCAAAGGCTTCTACTATCCCCCACAACTAGAACATTGTTGACACATGTGTATTCTGGTCCACTCTCCTTGGCTGCCAGCTTACATCAATGTCATGCAAACTGTTCTTGTTATATTAACAATGGCTTGACTTTTTCTGGACAGACCTTGTATAGTGAATACTATCCTAATAACTATTTGTAGTAGCAGATGCGTACAAGATTTATCAGGATAATTACTTAGTAAGTTATGTAGTGTCTAATTATTGGAGTGTATACCTGCAACTAATATACTAATGTATGTCAACTGTAACTGGAAAAATTTGTAAAATTATTTAAAATAAATAAAATGAAGAGATGACATTGGAGGAGAAAAATAAGACATTTCAAGAAAAGCTACAAATAAAATAAAGGTGATAGAGTAAGAGCTGAACATTTTCTTCTTCATTTTATGCACCACTGTGGCTCCTTGGTACCATGGAGCACTCAGAACATATATCAGAATTATATGATTTGGTTTATTAGATACAAGGTAGAAAAAGATCTTAATTGACTAATATGTGCTATTCTCTCTCTATTTGCACAGAAAATGCATGTGTTTTCCTCCTCTGATTTGAACCATTTGGAATTGCATGGATAACTTTAGTTTTACAAGGAGGATTAGAGCCAGAAGTTATTTTTCTCTTTATAATCACCTGACACTACTTCTTGTTTTAATTATTTATTGTTTAGCATGGTTTTGAGCAGAGGAGCAAATTCGTGTACGTAATATAGGCAAAATGTACTTTCATCAGGGAAGTCATGAAATATTGTGGTTGTTATTTAGCTAAAATACCCACTTTTGAAAATGTGTGTTATTCTATATAATATATTTTTTAATTTGATGATTTTGACAGTTTTTGCACTTAAGTATAAAATTTTTATTTATCTCTGCTTCATCCATCCTGTTTAATTAATTCTGCATATCAACATTTTATTTTCGATATGTGTATATGGAAATGACAAATACATAACCCATATCTGCCATTTAACAGGTGAATTGTTTAAACAACTTGGATAGATCACTGGCATCAGTCAGTCTCCTAGTCCTCACCCAAGATACCCATGAGAGTGACAGCCAAGTCTCACACAGGACCTAGAAAACATCTGGATAATCGGCATGAAGCCACTACACAGCAGCCTTTGCTCCTGGCTATTCCTGCAGTTACGAACTCAAGTAATTATGCCACCACCTCCTGTTTATTTCTCAACTTTATGCCTATCATTAGAGATATTCAGAAATGAAATATTATTAAATATATTCACTCTCTCTGCATCATCCACCCAGACCTGTTATTCCTTTGTTAGTATAGTCGCCCTGGCACAAAGAAATCTTTGCATTGGTGATCAAAATCCAGAGAAATTATAGGATGTGAAAACATATACATTATAGGAAAAAAGATATGTATATTTTAAAATTCTTGCTAATAATCAGTTTCTAGAAGGCGAAGTGATATTTTGATTTATAGGAAGAAATATATATTTGGTCTTTCCATTTCTAGCACAGAGATACTAAAAACCCTAAGCATTTCTTAATGGTATGAGAGAGAAAGTTGTCTTTTTTATGTTAATGAGGTGCTTTGGAGCATCTAAAGGTAGGGGCTGGCTTCCTGGAAAACCACCCCTGTGATGGGAGGGTAGGAACTTTCAGTCTCACCCTTCAACTTCTGGGGAAGAAAGAGGGTTTGGAGGCTGAATTGATCCCCAATGAAAAATGATGCAATCAGGCATGTTTATGTAATGAAGCCTCCATAAAACCCCAAGAGGACTGGGTTCTGGGAGCACCTGGACTGGTAAATATGTGGGGTTGCTCAGGCAACGGCATGCCTTGAGAGGACGTGGAAGCCTCCCAGTGTTTCCCACACACCTTGCTTGCCCTATGAATCTCTTCCATCTGGGTGTTGGGACTTTATGTTTTTGTAATAAACCAGCAATCTAGTAAGTAAAACGTTTCTCTAAGCTCTGTAAGCTGCTCTAGCAAATTAATCAAATCTGATAGGGGGGCTTGAAAACATCACTGATTTGTGTCTTGTTGGTTAGAAGTACAGGTAACAACTCGGACTTGGGACCGATGTCTTAAGTCCAAGCAGGAGGTAGTTGGAACTTCCAATCTGTAGTTAGTTCATTAGCAACACAGGTATCAACCTGGGCTTGCAACTGGCATCTGACAGGTGTGGAAGCAATCTTGTCAAACTGAGCCCTTAACCTGAGAATCTGAGATAGTGCCAGACTGAGTAGAGTTTTTGAACACCCTGCTGGTGTCTGGGAATTGCTTCTTGGTGTTGTGGGAAATTGTCCACCCATACACATGTTGAAATTGGTCTCAGAACACCAAGAGTGACAAATTAGAAAATTACACAATATGGCTCTTTCACAGTAGTTGTTTTTTAATAAACACAAATTGAAAATGTTAAGAATTTAGATGTCCCAGTGGAACTATGAAAGGCTTTCACTCTTTGTCTTCCAATTTTATGAAGAGTGCTTGGAAAAATATGAAAGCACCATGTCAACCATGGTTGTCATTTCGCAATTTTCTTGGAAGACTATCCAAAGAATAAAAAAATAAAAAATTTACTTAGGGAAGTTTGAAAATTCTTTCCAGACTTCATACATTAGTCTATGGGTCAATCATTCCCCATGTGATTAGATTTCTAGAAGGTTTCTTTTCTGAAATCTTTACTGGTGTCCAGTAAGTAAAACTAAACTTTAAATTGTGTTTTTCAGACTATACATTATTGACCCCAAAGACTCTAAAGGATTCTTTGGAGTATTGAGAGCTACTCTGACTGTATTGTCCTGTGACTACAATACAACTGCATAGTGGGCTGGCATTTGGAACAATTAGATTTAGGTTGTTGCTGTAATGGGGTACAGAGCATGGGATCCTGAAAATAGAGAAACCCTCTAATTCTGCAACAAGGTTGGGGGATGGGGAGGAGCAGAAAGTACAGTGTTTGAGGCATATTGCATAACAAATGTAGATTAACAGCTGTGCCTTCCTGAAGGAAGGAGCTGTGGAAGTAGGTTGCTACCCAGGACAAATTGTGTACTGTGAGAACAGGTACCCAGGGAGTGACTCTGCAGAGTGACTCGTGACATTACCAGGGTGAAGCTCATACAGTGCCTGTGTCACAGGTGAGCACAGGTAACCAGGTTCTTGGTGATCTGGACAAAGAATTGAACTGAACACCCAGAGTTTATAGCAGAGAACATGGAAGCAGGCCAGCTCCAAGCAGAGAGGAGTTGGAGGGACTCTATTCTTATAAGGTGGATCCTTCCTGGCTAGTTTTAGCAGGCTTTTACTGTGACAAGTAGTTGTAAAGCTCCTGCACATGTGGTCTCCCATGGTTTTCCCGGATTGGCCACCAGAGAAGAGGGTTCCACAATGTTACCTAGTTGACCCTCCCTTCTCCGGGGTTCCCCTGTGCTAGGTTCACCTTTCCTTCACCAGAGAATTATAGCTCTCCATGTTAGAGATTGGTAAAAAGGAAAGAAATTATTTATTCAAGTTATACAGACTTAAGAGTAATGACTTAATGTCTTCATCAAAATCCCAAGTCCCTTAAAACACCCACAAACACACACAGTCCTTCTTTCCCCCTTTGCCCAGTCAAAGGTACCATATCTCAGAAAAAGAAATAGAAAGCCGCGTGGTGATTCTCTGCCAAAGCCATGTGGTGGTTCTCTGCTAAAGCTGTATGATGATTCTTCTCGTGGCTGCACGGGGGAGGTCCCCCGACTCTGGTCAAAGCCACGTGGTTCTCTCTGCTAAAGCTACATGGTGATTCTCTCTCACAATGCTGCGCGAGTCCCCATTTTGGCCCCAAACTTGTGGTTCACCTCTCAAAGACTGCCATGTCTGTGTTTAAATCCCTGTGCCAATCTTCCCCTGCAGCCCCATTTCGATTCCTCCCACAATCAGCTACACCTGCCAGGACTCCCATAGCCTCCCAGCTTTACTGGGCTGCCATAGTGAGTCTGGGTGGGTGTGGCCTCATGGCGTGGAGCCAATCGTCTCCAAGTTCTCACACAGGCTCTGTAACAGGAATTTTGGAGTTGCCTCCCAGTTACATCTTGAGTGGAAGTCACTCCCTTTTTCTGGGCTCAAAGAATGGCCACAGCTATTTAACATATCTGTGAAACCAGTTAAAGGTTATAGATACCTTAAATGATCATTCTAGAGGTTATCTGTGAAACTGTTGTTATGCAAAACAACTCAATGGCCCTGCTCCAGGTATCCCATTTCCCCAGCTCAGACTTGTGGGGGTGAGGATATCCCATATTTTTTATATTTCCTGGACACACTGAGTTCTGAACCCCATTGCAAATTCTTCTTTTGGGGGGCCCCCTGGCTGTACCTTCCTACACCTGCTTTAGCTGTGAAGGCTGGATGCCCACTCTGGATGCCTGTTTGTGGCTGGGAACTCTGCCCTGACTAAAGATGGCAGCCAAAAGAGGGTCAAAGACACTGGGGAGCTGACAAAAATGGTGGACACCAATGCATCATAGGAAGAACTTGATGTTTGACAGCACAGGAAGTTCTGAGCCAAGCCTTTAAAATTGGAGTGTGCCAAAAAAACGCGAGATCCTCCAGGAGCGCTGCCTATTGGTTGGTCTGGAGGTCTGGAGGCCCATTGGGAACATCCCAGCTCCCCTTCTGCATAGAAGATGGTAGCAGAGCTGATGGCACTGTGGGGGACTTGCCTGGCCAAGCACATAAACACTTGAGAGTTCAGCCTAGAGCTTAACTGATTGGAAATCCTGAACTGCAGACTTCCATGTTTCTGAAGGACAGTACTTCTGAGTGGCATACTCTGAAACTGGCCAGGCTTGGCAGAGCAAGGCAGGACTATTCGTGTGGGGGTATTTTAATCGAGCAGGACTTAATGGCAGAAATCTGACATTATTCCAAATCTGTGTAACCTTTAAATAAACAAACCCTTTTCTTTTTCACCAAACTCTTGCCTTGGAAGTCGCCCTTCTTAGCAGTGGGCAATCAGACCCTACAGCTGCTCTGGAGCAGCATTGGCTGGCTCTGCAACATTGCTCCAGTCCTGTATATCTTGGGCTTCTCGAACTAAAATATGTCAAATTATAGAACTCTAGTCACCCAGGAGCCTAAAGCAGAATTTTATGCTCTGAAATGTTTATTATGATAATTTTCAGATTTATCATTTGAAGTCCTAATTACTATAAATGCCCATATACTTACCATTTCCTCATCTCTAAGGGATACACAGACCCTTACCTGAGCTAAAGGGGTATGTTCTCCTCTATAATAGATGTTTGTACTGCTGTGCACAGGACACAGGTACAATAAATTATTGTGGACAAAAAATGGGTATTGAAATTTTAAGTCCAATTTGATCCGACCACCTTTCATATTTTGCAGGCCATATTTATCTATTGTTGTTTACTACTTCTTATGCATAACATTCATTATTATGTAACTGTTTATAAATTAATAATGCATTCCAATATTAGGAATGTTTCAGATGTTTTCTTCATGAGCATTTGTTATTCAAACAAAATAATTGTGTTGTTTACAGGTGGAAGTTGGTTATACATAATCTATTTCTAGCTAACCATTTTACAGATAAGAGGACTGAGTCCTCAGGTTATAAAGTTATAAAAGCAGAACTGAATTTCTTGTTTTTGAACTTGTATTAACGGTCTTTCCACTACTATGCATTGATTCCATTTTTTAAAAAAAAAAACACTTATCAACCTCAAGTTCTTTATTACTATTAACTTAGGAACAGAAGCTTTACTTTAATCATTAAAGTCTATGAAATTTTAGTGAAACATTATAATAGCATTTCAGTTTTACTACTTAAAAATAACCATTATTTTGGAGACAGTAAAATACAAGGGACACGTTGTAAATGTTTCCTTATGCATGTTTGTGACTCTACTAGTAATTCCTCACAAAAAATAAATGTATGTATGTATGTATATATGCATTTATCTTTCAGGAATGTCATCCTTGACTACAGATGGAATCTTACAATTCAGTGTATCTTAGAACTGTTGGGAGTGGTGGTGTTCATTGAAAGAAATGCTGTACTTAGAATATTAAATATTCAAGTAGGTTTTTACTGGAAAACCCTGTAAAAGAGATTTGTCCCTGTTTGTTTATTTTCAAGGGCAAGGTGGAAAGTGAGATGTGAAATTTAGAGCTACATTTTTTGGCTTATATTGGAAGGTCATAGAATAACAACTTGACATAATTTTTATAGGCTGTATCATTCCCGTCACTTAGAGTAGTTCAGGGGGTGTTTCTTCCTGTCTGGGTGTGTTAACATGTTCTCTCAGCCTGCCATCTGAGAAGGAATTTTCCCTGGCAGCCATGACCTAATTTTAAGATTCTGGCAGACAAACACAGGCGACTGACAGCCCAGGTTTTCCTATTTAGCATATTAATCTCCTGCATTTTTAGCATGAAAAGAAGCAGCCTGTGAGGATTTGCCAGCCCTTCTGAAATCAGTCTGATCACATCCCTGTAGATCTCAATTTTCTGTGCATATTTCTTTTTTGCAGGCATCTCTGAGATTCCAAATTTTCTGCTTGGTGTTTGACTTGAACATATGCTATGCATAATGGAAAGTGATTGAATTCTAGAAGATGCCAGACTTTACTATCCTGTTGCCTAAGTAGGACTCTTGTAGATGACCTTTTATTTTTTCCTGTTAATTTCCTTTTACATTTGTCCCTGCAACCCAAGGAAGGGCATTTCTTTCTTCTCACAGCAGAAGTAAATGCCTAACAAAGCCAAATAAGCCTTTGCACCATTCTATTTTCTGGTCATGTGCATTCTCAGAAGCGGAATAAGATAAGTCTTATGGGATTAACATTCAAAGTTTTTTCTTATGTTGGGGAAAATGTCAGTGTTTAGAATGTTATAGAATCTATTGTACAGAAAAATCTTTGGGCCTGCTTGGGATATTTTTCTATTTTATTTCTTGGTAAATATTGTTAAATGTTTACTTTTTTGCAGTTACAAACTATAACAAATAAAGTAGACACTTCTTTCTATAAGAAAACATTAATTTTAGGCTTATTTTTTGACTTTTAACTTGTTCATTGACATGATTTTTGGCCAAAATATTTTTTCTCTTCTAGTCTTAGACTACTAGTGATTCCAAAATGAAATTTGATAATAAATTTATCTATGTTTTCAATGTTAAATTGAAGATTTCATTTCATTTTGAGAATATACCTAAACATAGTGATAAAACTGAGAGAAAATCAAAAGACAGTTCTGAGAAATCAAGTATGTTTTTTCTCTCTCTATGTCTCGGGTTTGATTTTTGGCTAGACATTTTTTCTAGAGGCATTTAAAGAGTTAAAAAAGGAGAATGACTCACCAAACAAGGCTGATTTAAAGAAAGAGGCAGCAGATCTACAAAAAAGGCAAAATAATTATCTGCTGAGAGTCAAGACACTAAAAATTATCTGAAGATAAGAGTTAAATAAAAGATTGGGTACATGTAAGAATAATTTCTTAAAGACCACCAGCTAAAGATTGTGATTTTTCATTTTTCTTCCCACTAAGACAGCCATATTTTACCATTTTACACACATATAAAAATGACTTGCAGACTTATTTGATTACAGACTGAATTACTCTGTCACAGGATGACAAGCAATGACAAATGGGTTCCCTATAATGAAAAGTCTGGCAGACCCTGCCTTCTCAGTGAAAGGTGGTAAGAATTGAAACTAGGCAGATTTCCTTTTATTCATACTCCTTTACATGTGGGCTATAGTACTGTCAATCTCTATTATGTCATTTACATCACCTGGAAGGTTTTATATTTATCAGGGCAATGTACATTTCAGCATAATTTTTCTGACTAGCAACCCAAGGCCAATGTAGCAAAATATGAAAGATCAATTAAATTACAGGAAAGGCTTGCATAACATTAATGTGTTTTGCCCACTTGTCAACATGAGTAGAGACATACATTCAACTTTTAAGAAGAGCAATGACAGAATTCCATTTTCAGACTCTATACTTTCTAACAGAGGCAGTAAAAAGTTATCAAAATGATGGGTTTTGCTTCTTTATTAGTTTTTATAAAACTTGATAGTCTTTCTGTACATTATAAATACTCTAAAACCACATTGACTTTATGCATTAACTTGAATTGCTTGGGCACTATTTTTAAACACTACTCATTGCTGGAGGTAGAGAAGACAGGGTAAGAATTTCAAGGCCATGGGGTGAAGTTTTTTGAGGTAAAGAACTGTCTTGCTTTTGTTTGTCACACAAAAGAAAGGCAACAGCTGTGGGAATTAATGAATATATAGAGCTGTAAATTAATAAGGACCTTTTTATAGAGAGGAAGATGGGAGGCCTGAATTCTTCTTTTGTCCCCCAAGTGATAGTCATCATTAAACAGTTAAACTTAAAAAGGTTGAAAGTGGGAGGATTGAGAATGAAAAAAGGGCATTTTTATATTCTTAAATAGAAAGATATCATTATGTAATATGTTTAGTTTAGACTCAAAAAAAGAAAATGACTTTTTAGGCAAAAGAGGAAAATATAAAACTGTCTTCTTCTTTGCCATATGCCAGAAGAAAAAAGAAATCACAGATGTCAAAGAGAGGCTGGAGGGACCAGACTAGCTCTAAGGACAGTCTTTCCCATTTACAGCTGTTGTTAGATATGCATTTAAAGTAAACTTCACCTGCAAGTACATGTGTCTCCGGACCTTCAGATTTGCTCTCATCTCTGGGCCTTTGAACATACTACTGCATTTGTCTGGAAGCTCTGTTCTCTCTTTACCCTCTCTACTGTTTAATTTGTCATTTGGAACTCACACCAAACATCACTTCCTGAATCCTTCCTTGATTTCCTGGAACTCCCTTCCCACATCCTTGAGCCACCAGAACAGTGGAGAAATAAATTTCAGTTGTTTAAATCACTTTGCCCGTTGTACTTTGTTATGGCACCCCTAGCAGACTGACAAAGTCTTCTCATTGAATTATTTCATTTGTTCACGTTTAGAATGAGTAAACTTAGGGTAATTATTGATTTATTTAGGTTTAATTTGATGTCTTATTTGTTTTCTATTATTTTAAGCATTCACTCAAATTTTTCTTTTGAATGAATATTTTAATTTTATTTTTTATCCTCCATTAGGTTGTTAACCACATATTTTTTATGTGTTTGTTTATTGGCTACCCCTAATGATTATAATATACTTCTTTGATTCAAAGTCTAACACATTAGCATTTTTATCATTTCCCAACAACGCTAGGACTAAAGGACTCTCACAGTTTTTATGATACTATTGTTCTATATTGTATTTCCAAATATATTTTACTTCCATAAAATACTATTATTATCATTGCTTTATAAAGTCCTATTTTTTTAGATTTGCTCACATATTTATAATCTCTTTTTAATTTCCCATGCACCTCTGTCCTTCTTTGTCAAAGCAATTATCTCCTGTGTATCAGATTATTTTCTTTACTCAGTGCAGTTCTACTGGTGACAATTTTACCTAGGTTTTTTTCTTTCTAAATATGCTTTACTTTCTTTTTACTTATACAAATATTTTCTCTGGGTATAGAGATCCAGGTTGGTACTTATTTTCAATTAGCACTCATGAGCATTTTTCCCATCTTCTATTTTCCATTGCTTTTATTGGAAGTCAGGTGTCAGATGTTTTATGTCCACTTTAGAAGTAATATATCTTCACCTTCTCCCTGGCCACTTTAACATATTATCTTTTTTATGGTTTTTAATAAATTGTTTTACTCTGGTGATGTTTTAGTACGCTTTCACCTCTTAGTTTCTTGTGTAATAATCTTTTTGGATTTACCATACTTCTCAAACCTGTGGCATAATTTCTTACATTATTTTGGACAAAAATTTAAAAATCTTTGTCATTATTCCTTTAAATATAATTTTAATTTTTTCTCTCTCTCTCTCTGATTGTAATTACATATATCTGAGCTTTCACAATATCTTTTCATGGCTTGATAGCTCATTATTTTTAGTGCTAAATATTCCATTGTCTGGATGTACCACAGTTTATCCATTAACCTACTGAAGGACATTTTGGTTGCTTTGAAGTTTTGTCAATTATGAGCATAATTGCTATAAACATCCATGTTTGAATTTTTACGTGAACACAGCTTTCAACTTTTTTGGGTAGACACTGGAGAGCATGACTATTGGATCATTTGGAAAGAGTATATTTTATAGGAAAGTGTCTTCAAAATGAACTGCATTATTTTGCATTCCCATCAGTGAAGAATGAAAGTTCTTATTCTTCCACATTCTTGTCAGCATTTGATGTTGTCAGTGTTCCAGATTTTAGCTATTCTAATAGGTGTGTGGCTATTTATTGTACTTTGATTTATATTCCCCTAATGATATGTGACATGGGGCATCATTTCTTCTTTTATGTATATTTGTTTTCTGTTTATTTTCTCTAGTGATGTATCTACTAATACATTTGGCTCATTTTTTTAGTTAGGTTGTTTGTTTTCTTATTATTGAGTTTTAAGAGTTCTTTGTATGTGTTGGATAGCAGTCCTTTATCAAATGTGTCTTTTGCAAATATTTTCTCCTAGTCTGTGGCTTATTTTCTCATTCTCTTGAGATTGTCTTTTACAGAGCAACAACCTTTGGTATTGTATCTTTAAAGTCATTGTCATACTCAAGATTTTTTGTTTATTTTTGCTTTTTAAAAATGTTTATATTGTTCTTATAAATATAGTGGAAATTTGAGATTTTGGATAAAGTTTTCTTTTAGGGGGAGGAAGTTACCAATTTTTATTTTTATTAAATTTATTGGAGTGTCACTGGTTAATAAAACTATATAAATTTCAAGTGTATACTTTTATAATATGTCATCTGTATATTGCATTGCGTATCTACTACTCAAAGTCAAATCTCCTTCCATCACCATGAAGTTCTCTCCTTTATGTGAAGACTTACTTTTGCTTCTGGATAAAGTTATGGTAGGGGAAGAGATTCCTTTAATTTAGTTAAGAATTGTACTGATTTATACATAGATCAAAATAATTTTGATGCCCTACCAGAGACTTTTTATTATTATATTTGTCTGAACCAACCACTTTCTCTGCTCTAACCATTAACCAACTTCATACAGGATTCATCACAGATTCTTGCTATGTTCATGGATTTTCTTCCTTTCCCCAGCTTCTTTTATATCAATTTATATTATTTATTACCTATATTCTCATATTGCCTATTACCTTGTTAGTTACACATTTTTAACTTTTCTTTCATTACTTGTACTAGAGGTTAAAATACAAATCCTGGAATTAAAACATGTAAATATTACTTGATATTAATATTTAGATTGGGACAACACTCACAAACTGATGGTGCTTTGGGCAAATTGGGACAAGTGGCCACTCTCTTCATAGAGCTTACAAGATATTACATTTCTTTTTATCTTACTGGTTGCTTTCTTTAATTCCCTATTTTAGTCCCTTTCTTCCTGACCATGTTGAAGTATTTCAGAGTTCTGCTTATGGTTCTCTTTACTCAATCCACACTTACACAATCTCTTTACTCAATCCACAATAAAGTAAATAATTACACTAGCCAAGATTAAAACTTTCATTTAGAATGGAAGGACAGATAAAGTGCTTCTCAGATAAGGTCAAGTTCAAGGAGTTCATCATCACCAAGCCCTTATTATATGAAATGCTAAAGGGACTTATATAAGAAAAAGAAGATGAAAAATACTAACAGTGAAAGGACAGCAAACTCACAGTTATTAACAACCACACCTAAAACAAAAGCAAACCAAGAGGACAGCTAGATCAGGAGTGGAACCATAGACATGAAGAACACATGGAGGGTTAGCAACGGGGGGGTGGGAGGAGGAGAAGGAGGGAGAAGGCACAGAAAATAGCATAGATGGTAGGTAGAAAATAGATAGGAGGGAGGGTGAGAATAGTGGGGGAAATATAAATCTAAAGAACTTGAGACATGTGGTTATAAACTAAGGGGGGGAGAATGGTGGGGGAGGGAGTGTGCGGGTGGAGGGGAATGAAGGGGGGAAATAGAACAACTGTAATGGTATAATCAATAAAATATATTAAAAAAATTAAAAAATGGCTTTTTTCTCCCATAATATTTTATTTTAGCCTTAAAGCTATCCTATGAAGTAGTAATCATTACAGTAATATTATAGTTGAGGAGATGGCCTCAGTAAAATATCTTACTAAGACTTCAATTTTGCAGAACAACCCTAAATACAGCACTTTGCACATACAGCACTCAGCTACAAGTAAAAAATGAGAAACTGCCATTGATTTGTCTGATTATGTTTGACACAAGAAGGAGGTAAGTAAGTGAGGTAACGGAGCAATTTCTTTAGAGGACAGATATCCAATTAAGCTTTCCCAATCTTTACACCAAGGAGCCCTCCCTTTGTTCACGATGAGGTTTACAGCAAGAAAGTAAATAATTAATTCACTAGAAGTAGCATGGCTGGAAAGCTGGAAATATCATTTTTTGATAACTTTGTAACTACTTTCTTTATCTGATTTTATTTTTTTTTTAGTAAAAATCAGGACACTTTTTCCCCCACATTGACGAATGATAATTTGTTGATTTTGGTTTTTTTAAAAATATTTTATTTATCTTTCGAGGGGAAAGGAAAGAGAGAGGGAGAGAAACATCAATGTATGGTTGCCTTTCGTGCGTCCCCTGCTGGGAGTTTTGGCCTGCAGGGAACTGGCCTGCAACCCAGGCATGTGCCCTGACTGGGAATTGAACCGCGATCGTCTGGTTCGCAGGTCCGCACTCAATCCACTGAGCTACACCAGCCAGGGCCTGATTTTGTTTTTAACCTGAAAAATTCCTAGAGGCTGACAGGGTATATGCACTATTTTATATAATATTTTCATAAATAACATTTAAGAGAATTTGGAAAATAACCTTACATGCTTTTAATATTTCTACTCTACATTTATAATAATGTCCTTTCCAATCATGATGTATTTTGTGGGGTTAGAAAATAATGTTTATTTTTATTATTAACTTTTTTGTAACTTAAAAAACACATGTGAACAAAAATTAGAAAAAGCATTTTACAAACTAGGGAAAACATTCTGAAAATATCCTATTATATGTGAATTGTATATAATTACAAAATAGAATTCACTTATGCATACTGCATTTTAATTTTTTACTTAAATATTTTAATTTTTTCCTAAGTAATTATGTATTTATCTATAATGTTGCTTTTTGCTATATTTGCATCTACTAGTATTTTTGTTTTGAGGTATTACTGTCTTTTCATCTGAGGTAATTGCTATGCTGAATTTTGTGTTTTATGCTCTCCCTTGCTTTTTAAAAAGTATTTGCATGACAACACACTCAGAAAAATGCATAGTATAATGTGAATAGTGTAATGTGTTATTTTTAAGTCATCACACATGTAAACACCACCCTGAGGCAGCTCTGTTAAACCTCTACAGCTCTGCCCAGCGAAGATCAAAGCTATTCACCTGAGGTAACTGGACACAGTAGAATATTGTTTGGGCAAAGAGACTCTAACAAAGGACTTTGAAAATTAATAGTCATGAGGGTAGAAAGAGAAGTTACAGAGAGGATAGTGTCATTCTAGATAACAAAATAGAGAATTAAAACAGAGATTAAAACAGAGGAGACAGTATCACAAAGCCCCTAGGTCCTCAGAGAAATCTAACAAGATGAAAGCTGAGACTTGTCCAGTGGATCTGGACATTAGCAGGACACTGATGACATTTTTGCAGGACAGTTTTGCTGAGTAAATGAAAGGACATCATTAGACTAAAGTGGAGTAAATAAAAAATTTGGCATTTTCTTTCAAAAAGCTTAGCAGGAAAAGAAGACGAAACAGAAGGCGGTATTTAGGCAGGACGATTTACTCACAGAAGTATGGGAATTTGCTTGTTTGTTTTTAAAAGAATAGAAATTTAAATAGCTTTGTAGTCTGTGGAGGAAAAGCCAATGAGTAGTGAAGTGCTGCAGGTTCGAAACAGAGACCTGTGCTGGAGGAGACAGGAACAATGCAATCAAGGCATGGCAAAGTGATGAGTTTTGTTTGCTTTTTTTAAATTAATTTTTTATTACAGTTGACTTTTACTATTATATTAGTTTCAGGGATATAGTATAGCATATAAATTAACTTATTTAGTTATATCCCCAATAAGTCTCATACCCATCTGTCACCATATATAGTTATTGCAATATTATTGACATATTTCCTATGCTGTGCTTTACATCCCTGTGACTATTTTGTAACTGCCAATTTGTACTTCTTAATCTCTTCCCCCTTTTCACCCAGCACCTAATTCTCCTCTCACCAGGTACCACAAGTCTGTTTTCTGCTTGTTTGTTTATTTTGACTTTAGGTTCCACATGTAAGTGAAACACTATGGTATTTGTCTGTTTCTGTCTGACTTATTTCACTGAGCATAGTAAACATTTCTTTTTTATTTATTTATTTTTTAATTTTATTTATTTATCTTTAGAGGGGAAGGGAAGGAGAGAGGAAGGAAACATCAATGTATGGTTGCTTCTCATGCATCCCCTGCAGGGAACTGGCCCCTGCCGGAAACTGGCCTGCAACCCAGGAATGTGCCCTGACTGGGAATCGAACCGCGATCGTGTGGTTCGAAGGCCTGTGCTCAATTCACTGAGCTACGCCAGCCAGGGCTAAACATTTCTTTTTTAAAAAAATATATTTTATTGATTATGTCATTACAGTTGTCCCATTCCCCCTCTTAATTCCCTTTCACCCTGCACACACCCTGCCCTCATTCCCCCCCTTTATTTCATGTCCATGTGTCACAAGTTCTTTAGATTCTACATTTCCCCTACTATTCCTGCCCTTCCCCCTGTCTATTTTCTACCTACCGTATATGCTACTTATTTTCTGTACCTTCTCCCCCCTTCTCCTCCTCCCACTCCCCTGTTGTTAACCCTCCTTGTGATCTCCATTTCTATGGTTCTGCTCCTGATCTAGTTGTCTACTTAGTTTGCTTTTGTTTTAGGTATGGTTGTTAATAACTGTGAGTTTGCTGTCTTTTTACTGTTCATGTTTTTTTTTTAATATTTTATTTATTTATCTTTAGAGGGGAAGGGAAGGAGAGAGGGAGAGAAATATCAGTGTATGGTTGCCTCTCATGAGTCCCCTGTTGGGAACTGGCCTGCAACCCAGGCATGTGCCCTGACTGGGAATCAAACCGAGATCGTGTGGTTCGCAGGCCCATGCTCAACCCACTGAGCTACGCCAGCCAGGCCTGTTCATGTTTTTTATCTTCTTTTTCTTAGATAAGCCCCTTTAACATTTCATATAATAAGGGCTTGGTGATCATGAACTCCTTGAACTTGACCTTATCTGAGAAGCACTTTATCTGCCCTTCCATTCTAAATGAAAGTTTTGCTGGATAGAGTGATCTTGGATGTAGGTGCTTGCCTTTCATGACTTGGAATACTTCTTTCCAGCCCCTTCTTGCCTGCAAGGTTTCTTTTGAGAAATCAGCTCATAGTCTTATGGGAACTCCTTTGTAGGTAACTGTCTCCTTTTCTCTTGCTGCTTTTAAGATTCTCTTCTTCTCTTTAATCTTGGGTAATGTAATTATGATATGCCTTGGTGTGTTCCTCCTTGGGTCCAACTTCTTTGGGACTCTGTGAGCTTCCTGGACTTCCTGGAAATCTATTGCCTTTGCCAGACTGGGGAAGTTCTCCTTTACTATTTGTTCTAATACCTTTTCCACTTGTTGCTGTTTCTCTTCCCATTCTGGTACCTCTATAATTCAGATATTGGAACACTTAAAGATGTCCTGGAGGTTCCTGAGCCTCTCCTCATTTTTTTGAATTCTTGTTTCTTCATTCTTTTCCCTTTGGTTATTTCTTTCTTCCTTCTGGTCCACCCCATTGATTTTAGTCCCAGATTTGTTTCCATCACTACTGGTTCCCTATGTAATTTGTTTCATTTCACTTAGTGTAGCCTTCATTTTTTCATCTAATTTGTGACTAAAGTCAACCAGTTCTGTGAGCATCCTGATCACCAGTGTTTTGAACTGTGCATACGATAGGTTAGCAATCTCTTCTTCACTTAGAAGTATTGGCTCTGGGGCTTTGAGCTGTTCTGCTTGAGCCATAATGTTTTGGTCTCTTTGTTCCTGTTATGTATGAGGGGAGAAAGCTTAGGTGTTCACCGGGGTGGGTCAGCCCAATCTCTGGGTTGTGACTGTGGGCGAGGTCAGAGAGGAAGCAATGGTGTTTGTTCCACTCTCTCTTGGATTTTGGTCCCCTCTGCCACTTCCCACAAGCAAATTGGGCCCTTCTGGTGTTGGTTCCTGGGTGGGTGGGCTTGTGTTCATTCTAGGACCCTGTGGGTCTCCTCAGTGAACTCTCCTCTGAGGCTAGGAGCCTCTCCCAGCACCTTAACCCCCAAAAGTTTTTCCAATTGGTGCTTTTAGGCTTTATTTCCCATCACTAGGGCCCTGGGTTGCATGGTCTGTCTCACTGACTGTTTTTAAATCTGCCTGGTTTCTCTGTGTGCAAATGTGTTTCCTTGGTCAATCAGCCAGCCACCTTGTGAGCTTTACTGGGTTTTCGGCTTATGCCTGCCTTGGTTGCCAGTCACTGCCTCCTCCTGCTGGGACCCCTCTCCACTGACCGCCGACTCTGCCCCTTACCAGTCTGGATGAATGATTCACTGTAGTCGGACTTCGGTCCAGTTCAGTTTTCTTTTTGTTTGGTTGTGTTTTTGTTTCTAAATCTTTGTTGTCCTTAAATTGGGTTGTGTGAGGAGGTACAATGTTTCCACCTACGCCTCCATCTTGGCCAGAAGTCCTGACATTTCTCCAAAGAGGACATATAGATATCCAATAGACATATGAAAAGATGCTCAATGTCACCAATCATTAGAGATATGCAAATTAAAACCACAATATTACACCACACCTGTCAGAATGGCTATCAGCTATAAATCAACAAACAAGTGTTGGTGAGGATGTGAGAAAAGAGAACCTTATATCTTGTTGGTGGGATTGCGAATTGATGTAGTTGCTTTGGACAACAGTATGGAGAATTGTCAAAAAATTAAAAAGAACTACCATATGACCTAGGGATTCCACTTCTGGATATTTATCTGAAAAAATCCAAAACACTAATTCAAAAAGTATGTGCATCGCTATGTTCATTTCAGCATTATTGTAATGTTATAAGCTATTGTAATAGCCAAAATTGGAAACAAACTGTCTGTACATAGATGAATGGATGAAGAAGTAATACCTTTATATGGTGAATATTACTCAGCCATAAAAAGAATGAAGTTTTATCATTTTCAATAATATGGATGGGCCTAAAGGGGATGAGTTTTGAAAGGTTAAAGCTCCAACTGACCTCTTGATGAAGGTTTATTTGAAGCTGAGAGCATTTTTTATATAGTACCTGTTTCCTTGGTGAAAAAATTTCCTAATGTTGATAAGGGTAGCCTCAACATTTTAGAATACTTTAGGAGAAGGGAGATGATATAAGTAACATAATGTAAAGTAATGAAAGACAGGTTGAAAGACCAAATGAAGCTGGAAAATATGCACTGGTATTTGCCCCGATCTGAGGTTGTATGGTATTTTGTCTTACAGCACTTGAGCAGACTCAGGTAGGGAAATGTGAACTTTTTCTCATCAGGGGTATACAGGCCAAGCAAGCAAGGAAGATGGAAAGTCTTACTTTACAGGATCAGTCACGGATAGGGGAGAAAGTGAGGCCAGAGTTATATTAAGAAGCAAGAAGGATCAAGGGATTTGAGGTCTGAGCTTAGTCAAAAACCAAAGCAGCCTGAGTGAAGTGATGGAACAGCTGGAGTAGATAGATAAGTAAGTTGGTGGTCAGAATTTAGAATGTATATTATTAGGCTATAACATATTCTAAAACAGCACTATTGCTGTGACTACATGAACAAAAGATATATTGATGATCTTCCTCAGACATTGCTTTGAAACATGTTTTCAGAGAAAATAGGCTAAATTGTACTTAAAACTGATGAGGTTCTGATGAATAGATATAGGCTTATAATACATTTATTTCTCAGTATTAAATTCCTGAGCTATCAGAAACTTGCTAATAAGATTGGCAAATAATAATAATTTTATGAACAAAGATTTCTTGGACTTAGAATACCAAAGAATACAAAGCTCAACGAAATTAATTAATAGTAAAGGAGATTAGTCAAAATCAGTCTTAGTAACTTTAGGAAGCTTTTTCTAGGCTAATTTCCTGAAAATCCCTGAAGTTGTTTCATGGGACACTGTGTATTGCTACCACATACTTATACCACAGCAGGAAAGAGAGAAGAAAGTGCAGTTTTTGAAATTGTTAATTCAAGTTGATCATAAAAATATTTACTGACCTAGTACCATTCTATCAATTTTTTTCTCTTCTTGGGTATGTACCCTAAAAGAAAGAGTGGAGGCTATTAGTAATCTGTCATAAAAAGAAATTGATTTTTCTTGAAATTTTAAAAATGCATCATCCCCAAGAGCTCTTTCATATTTTATAGAGATGAAAATAGCAATAATTTATTTATAGTGAGTTCAGAGCTAAGTAAAAATCAACCAAAGAAAATTTTTTCACAGCCTAGGAATGCTTTAGAAAAAGAAATTAAGAGAATGCTAGAAATACTTATTTCACACAAATCCTCTTGTTCACTTAAGGTGAATACATCTTTTAACTAACTCCATAAGTAACTTCACAGCTGCTAATTATCCAGGTATATGATTCAGTCACTTTAGTAAAAATGACAAACATAACAAGTATAGTGTTACTGCAGGCATTTGTCATTATGAGGAAACAGATTCTTTATCTAGGATCAAATGCATATTGCTAAGTTTTACACTTCTGAGATTTTGTATGCCCTTGCATTTTCACTGTTTCATGTACTGAGTGGGCTTTTTAGCCTTAATATGTATTATCTTAATGGTAGATAGTCTCGACATTTTATCTGTGGAACTTGAAGCCCATGTTGAAAGGATATTGATTGTGCCTCCTGCCTGTCTGTTTTTTCTCCTAGTGCTACTTTATTTTTTTAAAGATTTTATTTATTTATTTTTAAATGGGGAAAGGAGGAAGAAAGACAGGGAGAGAAACATTAATGTGTGGTTGCCTCTTGCATGCCCCCTACTGGGGACCTGGCCTGCAACCCAGGCATGTGCCCCCACTGGAAATTGAACTGGTGACCCTTGGTTTTGCAGCCTGGTGCTCAATCCACTGAGCCACACCAGCCAGGGCTGCCTGTCTTTCTTTCTCTTTCATTCTTCCTTTTTTTTTCTGAATAACTTAGTATAAAAGCCAGAGGATGAGGCTAAGTTTTTGAGGTGGAGCAGTGGGTGGCCCTCTTGTCAATTTAGAGCCTGAGCCAGGAAAGCAGCCAGTAGTAAAAGCCCAAGTGAAAAAAGTGGTCATCTGGGATGATGTCCTAGTTTGATCAAAAGGTCAGCAACATGGTGGATATTGATGAAACAGGTAAATGTATTCAGAACAATGGGAGCTAGATTTCTCACTGCCATAGGAATTTAGAGGTGGAAAAATAAAAATATAATAAATTTGTTGTGGTACATTGGAATTGGAGGTGTTAGGGGAATATATTACTTTTAATATTTAAGTGAAGAAAAAATAGATGTGTGTGTGTGTTTTCCTAATTTGGTCCACTGAAGGGGCCTGATAATACTGATACCCCAATCACCATGAGCACACATAGCATCAGATCTTGACTTCTAAATATCATCTCCATTAAAGAAACTAGAGGTTCTTGGAAAAATAGCTTCCTGGAGAAATGGCTGGTATAAAATGACCTCAGAATCTATTCTGCTGGATGCCCTGGCTGGCGTAGCTCAGTGGATTGAGTGCAGGCCTGCAAACCAAAGGATTGCGGTTTGATTCCCAGTGGGGGCATATGCCTGGGTTGCAGTCCAGTTCCCAGCAGGGGATGCATAAGAGGCAACCATATGTTAATATTTCTCTCCCTCTCTCTTTCCCTTCCCCTCTAAAGATAAATAAATAAAATCTTTTTTTAAAAAAAGAATCTATTCTGCTGGAAAGTAAGATAGTGATCTAGAAACAATGAAGATATGTTAAAAGGACACAAAGCCAACTGGAAGGAGCTCCCAGGGGCCAAACCGAGGAAATATTGAGCATTAAAATATATAATAGTAGTAATGGTTTATAAACCATTGAATACTGTTGGAACCAATGAGTCCATACTGATGTAAATCAAACCAATGAACAAATATATGAGAAGAAACAGTGCTTCTGAATGCCATCTGATAGGCGTAGGAATAATGCTAGAATTAGAAATGTACTATTTTAATGTCAATTTTCTATTTTGATAGATGTCTATGTAGAAGAATGTTCTCCTTTATAGGACAACTGCACCAAATTATCCAAGGTTAATTGGCTATGAAATTGGCAAATTACTGTTAAAGATTCAAGAAAAAAAATTTCTACTCTTTTGCAAGCTACATGCTTGTCAGTTTGAGATTATGTCACACCAAAACCTTTAAAACACTATGCTGATCATGAGAAAACTATCTTTTCTTTCCAAAACCCTTTCAGGAGTTTGGAGTTTGACAAGTATAATTATAGGTTTAAATATCAGTGGCTATACCTTTTATTGACCATCAGAGTGAATGATCACTTTGAAAATCTTGAGTTTAGTGAAAATTATTGAAGCCAATTAACTACCAAGCCAATCTAATAAGTTAAATAATAGGTATAATGGATACTTGATTTTTATTTATTTAACATGCTCATGTGTAGCTTTTATTTTGCTCCACATTTCTAGTATTAACTCATTTCATCTATCTAACAAAAAGATTCCGCTGATGAGGAATTGCAACATGGAGTGCTTAAGATAGGTTTAAATAACTTACCCCAAAGTCATACAGCTGGTATGCGGCCAAGGCAGAATTTAAAGGCAAGCAGTCTAGTGCCCGAGTCCATGCTCTTAACCACTTCACTATGTTGTCAAGTACACCTCTTCATAGTTATGCATCTTTTAACTTAAATTATGAAATAACAGAAACATTGCAGAGACTCAATACAACAAGTCAATTCTTTCTGAGGCTTTTTTCCTCTGATAAGAAAAACAGACTCTAAGAATAATACATTTATACATGGTGACATAGGCAGACATAGCTTGCCTCTTTGCACAACCACATCAAAAATTGTAACTAAAATATGAAGCAACCATCACTCAGAACCATCAGAAGTAGAGTTGAATGGAAGTCTGACAACTATGGAATTAAAGTAACCATATTTATCCAGACTGGTAGGAGGTACACAAATGCAGAACTGGCTGGTCTCACACCCACATGTGGTGGATAAAAATTCAGGTGGAATATCTTGGGATTGAGGAATCCCAGATCCACACTAGGCCCCATGGCCCAGGGTTCTAGTACCAGGAAAACAAGGCCCCACAACTACTGGCTGAAAAAAACAGCAGGGATTGAGTTGGTGGAAGAAACTTCTGGAGTCCCAAGAAGTTCCTCTTAAAGGAATCACACAGGCTCACCAACTCAGATTCACTCCCTTTGAGCTCCAGCCCCAGGGTAGCAGCTTGAAAGAACCACTGATATACTGGGGAAAATTGAAGTGTCTGGCATCCAGGGTAGCTGACACTATTGTCCCTTTTCTAAACCCTTCCCCTACAGAGTCACAGAACTGACAAGTGGGTGGCATATATGAGACTCCTTCAACCTGGGTAACATTTTTTGATCCACCTTGGAGATCCCCAGAGACTCTATCCCACCCAAATTACTGACTCACCCAAACTTCTTCACGTTATGAATGGCTGGTCTTGGCTCCTGATTCACAATTCCCTAAATCCTCTTAAATGAACAACAGCTGGCTTCAGTGAGCCCTGGGCCCAGCACTAGCAGAAGCCAGCTTAGATCCATAGCTTGGCTTCAGCTGGGCATCTCCAAGCACAGCACAAGTAGTTGCCATCTCAGATTGCTTTATAGCTTAGAACAGTTGTCCTCAGGTAAACACAGGAGGGAGCTAATCTTGGCCTGCATCTCTAAGGAAACTCCAGGGCCAGTGTACCCAGTGGATAGCTACAGACCATGTTGGAGCACCACAACCCCATCCCTGCACAGCTTACCCTCCATAAATTGTAAAAGTTGGTAGTAAGTGGTCACAGCCAATCTTTGAAGCTCACTGGTCTAGGTAAATTGCTCCCATTTAACTGCCAACAGCAACCAAGTCTCAACTACAAGAGGAGTGTGTACCCAGTCCACACAAAGGGTGCACCTCAACGACCCAGCTTGGGTGATATGGGAAGGTGTATCAATGGACATTAGGCCACACAGAATCAAAGCAGCTCTACCTAATACACAGAAACTAATACAAGGAATCTGCCAAAACAGAGAGACAGAAAAACATGAGACAGAGATACATGGCCCAAATGAAAGAACATATCAAAACTCCCAAAAAAGAGCTAAATGAAATGGAGATAAGCAATCTATCATATATGGAGTTGAAAACACTGGTTATAAGGATGCTAAAGAAACTTAATGAAGACCTCAGCAGCACAAAAAAGGTCCAGTCAGAAACAAAGGATACACTAATTAAAATAAAATAAAAACAATTTACCGGGAAACAACAATAGAGTGCATGAAGCTGAGATTCAAATCAATGATATGGAACATAGGAAGCAAAAAGAACCAATCAGAACAAAAAGAAAAAAAATCAGAAAAATGAGGATAGTATAAGCAGCCTCTGGGACAACTTCAAGAGGTCCAACATTCACATCATAAGGGCACCAGAAGGAGAAGAAATAGAGCAAGAAATTAGAACGATGTTTGAAAAAATAATAAAAAGAAAACTTCTCTAATTTGGTGAAGGAAATAGATATTCAAGTCCAGGAAGCACAGAGAGTTCCAAATGAGATGTAAAGAGGCCCACACCAAGAAGCATCATAATTAAAATGCCAAAGGTTAAAGATAAAGAGAGGATCTTAAAAGGAGCAAGAAAAAAGAAGTCAGTTCCCTACAGGGGAGTTTCCATAAGTCTGTCAGCTGGTTTCTCAAAAGAAACTTTACAGGCTAGAAGGCATTGGCAAGAAATATTCAAAGTCAAGAAAATCAGGGACCTAGAGCCAAGATTTCTCTACCCAGCATAGATATCATTTAGAATTGAAGGGCAGATAAAGAGCTTCCCAGACAAGAAAAACTAAGAGTTCATCATCACCAAACCATTATTATATAAAATGTTAGAGGGACTTATTTAAGAAAAAGAAAATCAAAACTATTAACAATAAAATGGAAAAAAGTACAAATCAATCAATAATTGAATTAAAAAAAAACCAAACTGAGCAAAACAAGAAGATCAGAGACAGAATCATGGATACAGAAATAATTTTGTTTGTTGCCAAATGGGAGGGGGCTGTGGGAGAATGGGTGAAGAGGTGAGGAGATTAAGAAGTACAAGTAGGTAGTTACTGAACAGCCATGGGGATGTAAAATATAGTACAGAAAGCAGGGTAGCCAAAGAACTTATAGGCATGATCCATGAACATAAACAACGGTGGGGAGGATTGCCTGAGTGAGTGGGAGGTGCTGGGTGGAGTGGGGGCAAAGGAGGAAAAAACAAGACAATTGTAATAGCATAATCAATAAAATATAATTTAAAAAAGAATAATACTTTTAGTCTTTTCACTTCCCAATCTTTTAAGTTCAGTTATAGACTGAGGCAGTCTGTGCTGTGAAGTATTTCTTTACATTCTAAAAAGTCTTGACCATCACTTCTTTAAACTTTTATCCTATTTGCCCTTCTCCTTCAAAGATAGATCTCTAGCAAGCATACTTAATAGTCGTGACCTCACTATTCATTTGCTTATCAATTCACTGCATTATGGATTTGGCATCCGTGATTCCTGTTAAATTCATCTCTAAAGAATTCCTGAGATTTCTAAAAGGTCAAAGTTCTAAAATTCATCCTGTTTAACCTCTCTTCAGCTTTTGACTTTGTTGAAATTATGTTTTTTGGATGTTCTTTTTTTCTTTTAGATTTCATCACACACCTTACTCTTACTTCTCTTTCCAATTGCTCCTTGATGAATTAAGTAGGTGTCTCTCAAAGACTTTTATCCTTAGACCTAGAACTTCAACTGCCACATATATTTACTAAGACTTACGACTCCACAAATTTAATGTTGGCATGTCTTCTGGTGCAGTTCCTTAAATCAAACTGTTGTGAAAACACCTTTCCCTGGTGGTCTCACAAGATCTCATTGTGTATGTGGGAAAGTCTAAATCATCATTCCTCATCTTCAATGACAGAATGTGTGCGGCTGTGGCCCACACCCACACTCCCATGATCTCGGGCATGTCGTACTACAATATTCTCTTCTCACTGTCTCCAGGATCACATTTTTTCCATGAAAATGTAGAACATGCAAATTCACTACACTGAAAATGAAGAAAGACATTAAAGTTACTGTCAAAGTGTGGTATAATTTTTTTTTACTAACTACATTTTGATGGAATAGGAATGAAATAGTCACTCAGTTGTTTAGCCATATTTTATATGCCAAAGAGAGAACTCTCGACCATGTAAACGCACTTTGCATCATCCCTTTGCCACTGTCTGGCTCCTGAATAAGAAGAGGACTGTTCTAAATGAAAAACTTGGCAGCCATTCTTCTGTTGCTCATGGAGGTTTTGTGGGCAGTTAGAGGGCTGTTCATCATTTGTACCTCTCTTTTTCTCTTTCCAGAAAATGACTGGGCAGGAAGCATGCGGTAACTGAATTAGCACATAGTTGACCAAGAAGTGGCTCTGTAAGTGATGTAGACCGAGGAGTTAAGAATTTCATGTGTGGTGCCTTTCTGGTATACAGCACTGGGACTTGGGTGTAGGGAATGACCTGAAGTATAATCTGAAAGCCTTGTAGACACTGGGAATTGTAATAAAAACTGCTTACATCTATGCATTTATATATCTAAGAGAGGAACCCAAAGTGCACGGCACTGAATCAAGTGGAGGTAAATAAAGGGGAAAAAAGGAGTAGGGGGTAAAATAAAATGCCCTAAACAAGAAAGTAAAAACATTAAGCACTAGAACAGCAATTCCCAGGAAATAGTTCTCTCAAGTAAAATAAAATTTAGAAAATTTGTTGATCCTCATCAGTGAAGAAACACCAGGAGCAGAAATTCCCAAAGGGAAGGCTGAGATAAATGGAGAATAGAATGAGTTATAAAAGTATATTAGGGACATAAGGAAAAATCACAAGGTAAGTAAAATCACAGCAGTAGAGTTTTTAAGATCCTGGCATGTCTTATCAAAAAATGTTTAATTCTCAGGTTAAAAAGTCAGAATTATTTATCTAATGAGAAAACACATATACTCTTCTCTTTTCCCCAGATACATGTCCTGAGCCAGGAGAGATGCATCTACATACATCTACAAAGTTTGTGTCTTAAGAATTTTGTATTTGCTCAAGCTGTTTTTCAGGAGTCAAAGAAACAGAAAGTCTTTGACATGAAGAGGCTTTGGAAGTACACCAACCGCATGTTCTTTTAAAAGAGTATTTGGAGACTTCTCCCAGTTATCTAACATCAAAATGAAGATCTTAGAATGTAGATAATGTAACTAGAAAAAGATTTTGTGTTGTGTATATTGCTGGAAAAGATAATAGCAAAATTATCTATCTAGCCAGCTAGATGAATATACACAAAGACCAGTAAACAGGTTGTACTAGGAAATCACAGAAAATGTAAAGCATCAACAAAATGACAGCAGATATAATTTTATGGCCTTTTCACTGCTCCTTTCTGCCCTAAAAGTTCTGCATCATGAACCCAGAGAGCTTGTTATGTTTTTATCAATAGAGCCTGTCTTTCCCCAATACTAGCAGGCCCACTGTTGCAAATTCACTGACAGACCAACCCGTAAGTCTCTAGTTTGTACTTACATTCGTGTCCCCCAAAGAAACGATCAGGACTACTTATATCATGTCTGATTTTCCTATTTAGTTTAGTCACCATGTGAATCTCCATCTTCCCAGATTGTCCCTTTATTAGAAGAGGAAGACTTGAGAAGGTGAAACATTGACTTTATAAGCTCCAATTGTATCTAGTGTTACTAGACCTTATTAGGTCCAGTCTCCTGCTACTATAACACATATTTTATAGTGCTTGCTTCACTCTCCTGAAATGAAGTATATAGGCAATATAACCTACACACAGGCATAATTAAATTCTATCATACTTGAGTAATATAAAGGGAAAATCATAAAGGCAATTACTTGTAATAAATTAATATATGTGTATTGTTACTATTCAGGAATGACAACTCAATGAAGGCTTCAATGTTACAATGATATATGGCAGCATTAGAATGTGATAATCTGCAAACCAGAGGATCGAGGTTCGATTCCCAGTCAGGGCACATTGCCTCGGTTGCAAGCCAGTTCCCTGCAGGCCAACTCCCAGCAGGGGACACATGAAAGGCAACTATACATTGATGTTTCTCTCCCTCTCCTTCCCCTCTAAAGATAAATAAATAAATAAAATCTTAAAAAAAAAGAATGTGATAATCTAGTGAACAAAATAAACTGAAAACAGAATAGGAACAGAGGGGTAGACACGTGGAATAAACTGACAGCAGTCAGAAGGGATGTGGGAGGGAGAGACTGGATGCAAGAAGGTGAAGAGATTAGCCAACAACATGCATGCATAGCCCATAGACAGACAATAGTGTGGTGATGGCCAGGGGGAAGGGGAGATGGGAGATGTGCAGAGGTGGGCAAAGTGGGGGGAAGAAGGACACCTGTAATGGTGTAAACAATAAAAATTAAGTAAAATAAAATAAAGTAAATATCAGATGAAGTGTTGAATAACTCCTGGAAAATGTCCAAACAGGGTATAATACAACACAGTAAAGTTAGATAGTAGTTCCCATTCCTGGAAAATTTAGGGTTTATTATAACTCTGTATAAAATCTCTTTTTTAAGATTTTATTTGCTTATCTTTAGAGGGGAAGGGAAGGAGAAAGGGAGAGAAATATCAATGTATGATTGCCTCTAGTGTGTCCCCTGCTGGGAACTTGCCTGCAACCCAGACATGTGCCCCGACTAGGAATCGAACCTCCATATTCTGGTTCACAGGCCTGCGCTCAATCCACTGAGCTACACCAGCCAGGTCCTCTGTATAAAATCTTTATATGTAAAATATAAGTTCTACATGGACACAATTACTAGCAGATTTCTCATCTACATTAATGTTCAAAGTTGTGTGTCGGTATATAATTAAAAAAGCTTATTTTTTACTGTACTATGTATTGCAGGATATCTAGCAATTTTATTACCTTTGCATTTAATTGTATTGCCACCCCATTCTGACAGCTGAAAACAAATCCACAAATTTCCAAAATAACCCCTAGGGGGCGGTACTACCTTTGTTGAGAAATTTTGATCTAAAATTAGCCTTAGTTTATTACAAAGAGAAAGGACTATGTAAGCTCTAATTTGGCTTACCACTTAATCTACAAGTATAAAAATATCAATACTAATATAAAGCAGTTTGAGACATCCCACTCCCAAAAAACAAATAACCAACTGAGGTATCTGCACCCCCTCCTTTGGTACATTTAAATTAAAATTCCAGAATTGGTTCTTTTTAGTTTTGAAGTTGGACAAGGATTTCGGCATTGAAAATGGTTATCCTGAAATTCCCTAAAAGCTGACCATTGTAAAAGTTTTGTAACTCTTATGATGAAATTTATCCTAACATTTATAAGGGAAAGAAGGATTATTTTGCTTGTAAATAGAGAGACATTANAAAAAACAAATAACCAACTGAGGTATCTGCACCCCCTCCTTTGGTACATTTAAATTAAAATTTCAGAATTGGTTCTTTTTAGTTTTGAAGTTGGACAAGGATTTCGGCATTGAAAATGGTTATCCTGAAATTCCCTAAAAGCTGACCATTGTAAAAGTTTTGCAACTCTTATGATGAAATTTATCCTAACATTTATAAGGGAAAGAAGGATTATTTTGCTTGTAAATAGAGAGACATTATTTTATAAAACTAAATTGTTATAAATAAATATGTGTTTTGAGTTACATAAAACAATAGAACAATTCTTTGATGATTCAAATGATTCCTTAATTTTAAGAGCAAATAATAATATTAGTACATATAAAACAATATGGAATGTAAATGCTAGATGTAGCGAGTAATCAGAATGAAGTAAAAATTAACTTGAGGAACATTTTTGTATAGGAGATTGTAATACTAAACTGATTGATAAGTATAGAATGTCAGAAATCATGGGGTTGCATTTGAAGATAGCTCAGGCAAGTGAAAAGATATGAGTGGAAAAACAGTTAATGAGCTTACACAGTTGTAGAATGAAAGAATGCTTTAATTACTAAAGTCTACAGAGTAAGTGGAATTCAATTTTATCTGTTCTGAAATGTTGATTTTTCCTTTACTTTAATATTTTTAAAATTTGCTTAGCAACGCATCAGAAAAGCAGAGTCTTAATCATACTAACTAGACTTTTTGAGTGATTTGAGTCCTCAGGTGAGGACTTTGACCCCAGTCTACTTTTATGCTCTAGTTTCCTATTTCACAGCAATATTTGGAACATATTTATTCCTCCAAGAATTTTTCATATATATATAGCAGTTATTACCTGATTATTGAATGACACAGTTCTAGAAGCCAGCAAAGCTATTCTCAGAAAGAACAATGATTCAGTTTTGGAGTCTTCGATATACAGTAACAAACAGTTAAACAGAGAACTGCTAAAATTCTTATTATGGGCTTATCATGGCCAAAATTTGTGTTTCTCCTAATTTATAATTTTCATATCCAATTATTTACTTTCTACACTTACTCAAGTTCCAAAGTAAAATAAATGTTTAGTTACATAGTACTAATACTATACATACATATATGTGTGTATGGTTATATATATATGTACAAATACAATGTATATGTATGTATGAGTATGATACACTCACACACACATATGCACACTCTAAATGTATGTGCATGAATGTATAGTGAATGCAAGTTAAATTTAGTAAGGAAAATAACTTTCATCTACATATTAGGTTACTAAAACATCTGCTACTGTCATTGTAAACTTTAAATATTTTGATTAATTGCCAGTATGAAATAATGTAAACTAAAGGAATATGTGAAAAGGGGCCACATATCAAAATGCTATCAATGCCCAATTTCAAATCAATTACATCTATATTATCTACATTATTCAAGCAGGTTTGGCGGTCTCGTCTTTTGGTAGGACATCTGCTTTCGTCACCCTGGCTTCTCCCACTCAGCCCCATAATCCTGTCATTGACCATGTTATTGTTTAAAAGCACTGTGATTTCTAAAAGGCTGTGTTGGGGGCCATGGCTAAGCCATTGTCAGTTGCTGTTATAATTACAGGAATTGTCATCTAGTGAAAGCTTTTTTGGCAGATTTCCACCCAAAGGCTAAAACTTGCATGCAAATACATGGTCATTAAGCTACAGGTTTTTAAAATTCTGTTGAAAATAAGATTTAAGTCCCTTTTTGGGGTTTTATATAATGCTAGGATTATTGAATTTCTTAACTATCAATAGGGGTTTCTAAATTCATTTAAAAATCAATTAACTCATTGTCTTAAAGACTGTCACAAATCAGGGCATTAAATCATATATGATGCGTTTTGTGATGTTGGTTAATAAAATAAATACATAAAATACAGTATTTTTCTGAACATTTTTAATGAAAAAGAAAGTTTATAAACCTATGACCTACTAGGTTATTTAAAATTCATGTAATATCTTGTGATCAGTAAATAGTAGGCCTATAGTTATGTCTATGTGCATAAATATATAAGGGAACAATTTCTCTGAGAAAAATTTTACTTTTATTCTTAATTAAATATATATAAGAAAAAGTTAATAGAGTTATAAGAAAGATAATTTATTAATTAGAATTTAAAAGGTTATGCTATGTATATAATGAGGAAATATAAAAAATGATCTGTTCTCAGAATTTTTGTTAATCCATTTTATTCTGTACCTATATGTGTTAAACAGAAAAGAAGTTAACACCAACATCCTGAAAATAAAAATCACTTGTTATATAAATGATTTCATCAAAATTATCTTCTAATTAAAAGCTCAGCAACAGATATAAATGCATAAAAGTAAAGCACAAATGACAAACCACAGACCTAAGAGTGCCTGACAACAAGATAACAATTAGAAAATTAAAGATGCAAATTTTTTATAGAGAGAGCTCATATGTACTTCTAAAATAGGTTGCTGGTGTGACTTCCAACATTTTAAAATATGATTTACGTATAATTGAAGCATATTTATGTAAACACATGCATATACGCTTTCAAATATTAAGAGGTTGTTGTAAGGGAAATGCAACTCAAACCACAATGAGACAGCACCTTCCACCTGCTAGAATATCTATTATCAATAATAGTGTGGATATTAGGAAATAAAAGTGTTGGAAAGGATGTGGAGAAAACGGGACCCTCATTCACTGCTGGAGGAAATGCTAATTGGTTCAGCCACTATGAAAAACAGTATGCAGAGAATCATAGGGGAAAAGGGGATGGACTCACATAAACAAGTATAAAGGACACATGGACAATAACTAAGGGTGGGGGGCAGAAATGTGAGGGAGGCGGGAAGCATGGGGCAGGGGGCAGGCAGAATTGGGAATAAAAGACAGAAAGCTGTACTTGAACAAAAATTAAATAAAAAATTATTTTAAAAAAAGAAAAACAGTATGCAGATGGCTCAAAGAATAGAGTTACCACATGACCCAGCAAGCCCTCTTCTGGGTATCTACCTAAAAAAACTGAAAACACTTACTTGGAAAGATATAAACTCCTGTGTTTATTGCAACATTATTCTCTGTGGCCAAGACATAGGAACAGCCTAAGAGTCCTTTGACATATGGCTGGATAAAGAAGATGTGGTGCATATATACAATACAGTACTACTCAGCCATAGAAAGATGAAATATTTCCATTTGTGACAACAGGGATGGCTCTTGAGGGTAGCAAGCTAAGTGAAATATGTCAGATGGAAGAGATTAAGAACCTTATGATTTCTCTCATATAAAAGGCAACAAATGAAGAAGCAAAACAAACTCATAGACACAGACAACGATGTGGTGGTGACCAGTGGGAAGGGGGGGTAGCAGGAAGATGAAGAGGGCATATGGGTCAAACACCATATAGGACACGAAAGAAGACTAGACTTTGGATGGTGAGCACACAATGGAGTATACAGATGTTGCATTTAAAAATTGTACACTTGAAATTTATATGATGGTATTAACCAATGTTACCCTAACAATTTTTTAAGTTTATTTAACATGTATTGCATAGGGGAAAAGGGGATGGACTCACACGAACAAGTATAAAGGACACATGGACAATAACTAAGGGTGGGGGGTGGAAATGGGAGGGAGGTGGGGAGCATGGGGCGGGGGGCAGGCAGGGTTGGGAATATAAGACAGAAAGCTGTACTTGAACAAGAATTAAATAAAAAAAAAATTAAAAGAAAAGAGTCCCAGAAATCTTCAGAATGCAAAATCAGAAGCCAGGTTCCAGCAGACCAAGCCTAATCCTCAAAGCCAGAGAGAAGTGGTTCTGTGGGGCACCAGCTCCTGTTTGCTCACCTGCCCTGAAAGCTGTCAAGGGATGCTCTGGGATCTCCCCAAAAGGTTGACCATGAAACAAAAGTTGACTAGGTACTCTTGTCACCAGAAGGATTTATTCAGGAAAAAGAAAAGATTGCAATCTAGTACATGTAGACATGATAAGCCAAGTGTACAAAGATGGAGGAATTACTTTATAGAGGGGAAGAGGGAGTTTAGGGGAGAAAAAAAAAGATGTATTGCACAACAGATGTATGGTCTAAACACTGAGACAAATTGCTTCACCTCAACCTAAGACTCAGTTTCCTTGTTTGCAGAATGGTACCCATATAAATTAAACTTATGAGATAGTTGTGATGCTCTTACATCAAACACAAAGGTCCAGGAATTAAGAAGAATAATAGTTCCACATGCCTGTGTACCAAAACCACTTAAGCCTACATGTGATGGCATTCAATCCATATAACAGCACGTATAAAACCTTTGATGTAAGCTCCCTCCTTCACCACTTCTTAATTCATAAACCAAATTAATGATCTTCTCTGTTTTCTCAGTGAAACATACTGGCTAATGTCCCTGCCACTCTAAAGATTGCCTGGACACCTCTCCTACCATAAATGGAGTTACATAAATATGAGGGTCAGTTGTCTATCCCCAGTTCTAGAAAGCTAAGACAAAAACTTTGTAAAGATTCTATAAATGTGAGTCATTACTGAAGCAAGTGCTAATACATTAGAAGAGTACAAACTTTATAAGCAATTGATGCTTAAGTTTTATAAAATTAAATGCTATCATTTCATAGTCTTTTACTTGTAAAATGAACAAAAGTAATCGAATTTTTAATTATTAAGCAATTGCAAGAACCGAACAGAAAGCTTTACATTTAGCAGTTGCATCAACTGGCAGACACTTCGTTACACTGCAATACGCTAAACATGAGCTCATGTGATTATTTAACAAAATGCAAGGATTGTACAGCATAGTAAAATGGTGTTACTATATTTGATTAGTTTGTGATAACACATATATTATATCTGTAATATAATATATATACAAAATATAAAAATATATTTTTTAAATAGAAACACAAAAAACATAAATTATATACAGCATTATGGTGTTGTCTGTGAAATAATCTGTATTCACATGGAAGTTTTTCACACACATTCCAGAAAAGGAAACTACAATTTAAACTCAGTTGTGCCACCTGACTTGGTAGCAGTGATGTGTCCCAGTGAAGTAGGAGTTTTGAACCTGAGGGTGGACTTGTCAGAAGAAAGCTTCCATTTAGAAATTAAAGGTTCAATTTAATGAAATAAATCTGTTAAATGAGTTGAACAAGGAGGTTTAGACTGATGTAGCTCTAATGCTGTGGTGGCCTATGTAAGCAAACCAAAATTTAAGCTTGTAAAAGCCTCAGGAAGACCCTGACCTGGGAGCTTAGTTGGTCATCCCAATACACCAAGGTTGTGGGTTCCGTCCCTCATCAGGGCACATACAAGAATCAACCAATGAGTATATGGATATATGGAACAATAAATCAGTGTTTCTTTTCCTCTCTCTCACACTCAAATTTTATTTTTAATTGATTTTAGAGAGAGAGAGACAACATCTATTTGTTGTTTCACTTATTCATGCATTTGTTAGTTGAGTCTTGTCTGTGCCCTGCCCAGGGATCAAACTCTCCTCCTGTGTGTTTAAATTTTTTAGAATTGCAGGCTGTAAACTACCTTCTATTTGAATGAAAGTGTTTGTAAAAAAACATTGTTTGCAGTATTCTAACTTACAGATTCCTTTTGCTTCACCTATCTTAAAAATGTGGCTTTTTGTCCTATTTCCTTTTCCTGATGTCAGACAGTTTGGCCTAATCTATCCATGTATTTCAGGGAAGAACCATGAGTCTCTGCTTGCAATAATGTAAGTAGATGAATGAAAGAAAAAGTGGTAATACTATGGGTCAGAGAGAGAGAGAGAGAGAGAGAGGGAGAGAGAATCGGCTTTTTAGAAATATGTAATTGTTTCTGAAACAAGGACAATGGGACACTGACTACAACTGGCTTAATTAATCTCCAGATACGGCCTCAAGTATTGCCCCAGATTCAGGCTGACATTTGTTGACAATGTAAGACATTTTATTCTTGGGAATCTATTGTTTAGTGTTGCCTTAAATTTGTTACAGTTACAAATCATAGGACTGCAGGTTTTCAGAGAATCAGTGATTTGAGTCGGAATGGAACTGTATTTCTAGATCACAGATTATTTCTATGTATATGTATTCCTAATATAACACTAATAATGCTCATATAATTACTTTACATGTAGACACTTCTAATTTCAGATAGAGATAGTAATACCAATCAAAGGTAAATAGCAACAGAAAAACACCAGCAGCTCATTATTTTTTTTTAAATTCTCACCCGAGGAGGACATGCTTAGAGAGAGGGGAAGGGAGGTAGAGAAAGAGAGAAGCATCCATGAGAGAGGGAAACATGGATCGGTTGCCTCTTGTATGCACCCCTGGCCTCAGGCTGAACCTGCAACCGAGGTATGTGCCCTGACTGAAAATCCAACCCTCGACCTCCTAGTTTATGGGATGACACTACAATCCACTAAGCCACACGAGCCAGGACATAACTAGTAGTTTTTTAAGTACCATTTTTGTAATAGATGGTTCTAACATCATGTTCCTGGCTGTTTTTCTGATGCTTACTTTAGATTCTGCATTGCTCTCTGTTAAAACTTTAGTTACATGATCTGTTTGTTATTGCTGAATCTATGAGTCCAACTCAGTAAAATCAACCCATTGCTGGTGATAAAGAAGGAAAAGGAATTTCAGTTTTGCCAATTAAAGGAAGGAAAGAAGTTTGAACTAAACTAGGATTTCTGCAAATGTTAATGTTATTTTTACAAAATAGCATGAAATGACCATCGGTTTAAATGCCTTGAGAAGTTGAACTGAGAACAGTGGTCTTTACATTTGTCACAAGAAAAGCGTGAATAACTTGTCATATCGTGTGTGTAGGTGTGTGTGAGGGGGGATTGGAAATTACAGTGTAAAAAATATCTTCCCCTAAAATGGGATAACAATATGTCAAAATCATTTATGAATTAGAATATTTCTAAGTGCTTAACAATTTTCTCTTCTACATATAAATCATGTCACTGAATGCAAACAACACCAGCAACAGTGTGGACAATGGATATTAAAGATGTTTGTATTCATACAGGGAGCACCCATCAGTACCTAGAAAATGATGGACATACAAGAAATACTAAACTATTTTTTCTGGTGGGTGGATATGAATCTGGCATTAAACTGCATTATAAATGGTATGATATTTCAAGAAATATCTTGTCACAATAGATATCTTAGAAATATACAATTTTAGACATTCAGAGATAATAATAAAATTACACATGCAGATTTGTAAGTTGATCAGAATAAATGTTTGCCTTTCTTCTTTACCTAATTACTCTGTTTAAAAATATACATAGAGATGGAGATTTCTAAAGAATAAGTAGGTGAGAAATTGGGGTTAGGATTTGGGGCACCTAATGGTACCCATGTCGTTCCAGGAGGAACAATTCTGACAAAAACTGCTGAAGGCAAAAGAATGATGCATTCTTAATGGAAGATGGGAGGTTGACCCCATCTTCCCCAAATTCTCTTCTAAAAGAGGTGCACACTACAGGCAGGCTCACACATTTTGTTTGTTGAAAGATATTGGCAGAGGGTCAATTTTTCCTCTTTCAACATGGAGTATAAGAAAAAGCATACTGTTGAATAAGGAAAAGAGTTGGAGGAAAAGAACATGTATGGTTGGAACCCGTGACAATTATGAGGGAGACGTGAGCAGCAGACATCTGGGTTGGGAGTTTCTGTGCAGTGCAGTGAGATTGTCTAGACATCCACGAATACTTGGGCGAGTGGCAGCTTCTCCAATAAGAGGGTGGATGGCTTAAAAGACACCCAAACTGCTCCAACACAGGCCAGACTTTCATCTGTAATCTTAAATTGTCCTACTGAGTAGAAAAGTAAAATAGCATGGTATGTAAATTTTTTTCTTAAAAAGGCAACTTTCAGATATTCTTATAAGCAGCAAATTAGAAAAAAAAGCTCCCATTATGGGCTGAATTGTGTCCTCCCCAACATTCGTATGTTGAAACTCTAACCTGTCATACCTCATAGTATAACTGTCTTGGAGACAGGGACTTTAACGGATGATTAAATTAAAAAGTGGCTTTTAGAATGAGCCCTAATTCAATACGACTGGTGTCCTTTATAAAAAGAGGAAATCCAGATACACAAAGAGACAGCAGGGCAAGCATATATAGAAGAAAGGTGGTGTGAGGGCACAGTGAGAAGATGCCACCTGCCAACCAGTAGAGAAACCTCAGAAGAAATCAAACCTGCTAGCACCTTGGTCTTGCACTTCCAGCCTCTAGAAATATGAGAAAACAAATTTCTGTAGTTTTATCCATCCAGTACGTAGCATTTCATTATGACAGTTCCAGCAAAACAATATAGCCAGTAGCCAAAATGCTGGAAAATCTTTGTAAGTATAACAGGTTTACTAAAAATATACCTGCTTATTTTGAACCACTAATCTGTTGTACTTTTCAACAACTATATTATTTCAAAACTGTTATATAAATAGAATCAAACATTACATAAACTTTAGCCATTGGCTCTTTTCATCCAGAATATTTCTCTTGAAATCTATCCAAGGTACTGTGTGCAACAGTGTCTTCTTTTTTATTGTTGAATAATATGCCATGTTATGGGTGTAACACAGTTTGTTTAACTTTTCATTGTTGAAAGATATTTGAGCTGCTTCCAGTTTGGAGCTAACACAAATAAAACTGCTATTCACATTTACATACAAGTTTTCACTCAGATCTTGAAGTTTTCATTTCTCTGCAAAAAAAAAAATATCTAAGAATGTGACTGCTGAATCATGAGTAAGCATTTTCCCCACAGTATTGTAAGTGCTGTATGGCCTTCCAGAGTGGCCATACAACTTTACATGCCCACCAGGAATTTATGAATGGTTTAGTTTCTCTATATTACAAAATGGTTAATGCATGTGGAATATAAAAGTTTCCAGAATATCAAAATGAAGCGATCTTTTATTTTGATGTTAGCATGGCCTGTATACCCAAGCCTAGTAGTATGCTGCTAAGCTAGCTCTCTGGAATTTAAGGGAAAATAAAGAGTCCTGATTTAATAGCAATTGCTTATTTGCAAGGCATAGATAGTTCCACCATGGCTGATTTCAAACTACCACATGAGTTCACTAAGAGCAAAATTGGGAAGATGTACATAGAGCAATTCTCACAAACTGTCACAAGCTGGTCTACCACATGGTTGCTCAGAAACACACAAGTATGTACTTGTGCATGCGTGCACATACAGCAGAGTTACCTGCTTCATGAATATAGATAAAAAGTTAAATAAAGTGATGGCACAAATTTAAAAACATAATGACATAATCAAATCCAGAGACAGATGTAAAACAGAAAGTAAAGCATGGTACAATCTGGGAAATAAAAAATGTATATTAATATATATATATATATTTATAGAATGAAAGAAATTGAAAACAGCAAAATGTGCATGGCATGTATTTCTGGGTAGTTGCACGATGAATGATTTTAGTTTTCCTGGTTACGTTTTTCTCAATATTCTTAAAATATTGTAAATGCACATTTTTCTTTCAATTATAAATTAATGATACATACACAAGAAGGCACTGTCTAGAAGTAGAAATGAAGATCAAGAAAAGCTGCAGAGTGTGACACGTGGGAGAGAGTCGCAATTTGAAACAGTGACAGAGGAGTGGATACCGGCACAGGAGGGACAGATTCAGGTGGAGAAAGAAGATGAACAGAATTTCCAGAGAATTGGTACAGGTTGTAGAGAAATTTGCCAATGGTGGTTTTGAATTCCAGAGGTTCCCCTCCAGAATGGTTTCAAGAATTGGGAAGGATGGGAGATGGGTTCAGAATAAGAAATATACAGAGATTTATGGGCAGGGATTAGTGGATATGAGACAAGCGCAGGAGTCTCAGCCTTCTCTCCTAAACTTGTAAAGGTGAACAGGGTAAACAAAAATAAATAGCATGATGAGATAATTTTTATGGTTAGGCAGGCATAAAGGGATAGAGAGGCTGTGGATGTTGGGGCAGGGGATAAGGATTTTTTCCCATTTTTTTAAATTTAATTCTTTTCAAGTACAGTTTTCTGTCTATTACTCCCATCCCCTCCCACCCCCTGTGCTCCTCCCCTCCATTTCCACCCTTCTCAGTTGTTGTCCATGTATCCTTTATATATGTTCCTTTAAACCCCTCCCCTATTTCCCCTGAAATTCCCTCCCCTCTCCCCTCTGGTCACTGTCAGCCTGTTCTCTATTTCAGTGTCTTTGGCTATATTTTGCTTGCTTGTTTGTTTTGTTGTTCAGCTTCCTGTTAAAGGTGAGATCATACGGTATTTGTCCTTCAACACCTGGCTTATTTCACTCAGCATAATGCTTTCCAGTTCCATCCATGATGTTGCAAAAGGTAGGAGCTCCTTCTTTCTTTCTGCAGCATAGAATTTCATTGTGTATATGTACCATAGTTTTTTGATCCATTCATTTACTGACGGGCACCTAGGTTGCTTCCAACTCTTGGCTATTGTAAATTGTGCTGCTATGAACATTGGGGTGCATATGTTCTTTGGGATTGGTGTTTTAGGGTTGTTAGGATACAATCCTAGCAGTGGAATTGCTGGGTCTTAATCTGAGTGCCTGAAGCTATCAACAAAGAGGAGTAGGTCAGAAGAGGGGCAAAGTTCCCAGGAACATTTAGAATTTAGGGGAAATGCATTTCAAGCTAGAAATTACTGGTGTTGTCTTAAAAACATGATGTAAAGGGTCATCCTTACTGTAACTTTTAAAAAATGAGCATACGATACCAGCACAATATACTGTTATAAATACACATACTTATAAATGTATCTGAGGTATAGCAATAATTTTAAAATTAATGTTTACTTAAAATACTTAACTATAATTTCTGTTGTGAGGGCAATATTTAATTGAAAAAATTAATCTAATTGGAAACTATGTAGAAAAATATGATAACCTTACATTTTCTACCATCTGAAATTAATAAATATTAAGATTTTACAGCATTTTCTGCAGATAATTTTTTAAGTGAGAAAATTCAACAATACTTCTATATACGTTTTGCCAGACTCATTTCTCTTCCTTCTTTGTAGAGGCAATCTCTATGATGTTCAATCATTCTTCATATTTATGCTTTATGTACACTTTAACATAGATATATATCCATAAAAGCATGGAATATTATTTTGTGACTTTTAAAATTTTACATCAATTTCATTATATTTTATTATCAAAATAATATTATCTTAACCTGCCAATATAAAGATAGCTTCTTTTCATTATACTTGGAAGATTTATTCCATCACATGCCTATACCATGATTAATTATTCATTTATCTGTTGATAAAATTTTGGCTGCTTTTTAGTTTTCAAACTCCAACAATGTCACAGTGAATATTTGTAAATATGTCTCCTTGAGCAATGTGCAAAAATTTCTCAAGGGCACATACTTAGAAGAGGAATGGCTGCATTGTAAAGTATGAGTATTTTCAACCTCATTAACTATTGCAAAATTGCCCTTCAAAGAGATTGTATCAATTTCCATTCCAACCAGCAAAGTTTGAGAATACCCATTTGCCTACATCCTTTGTCCACAACTTGGGACTGTCAGTTGCTAATGACATTGGGACCAACATTTGCTAATTTGATAGGTAAGATATAGCACCTCACTTTATTTTAGTTTTAATTTTTTATTGAATTTCTTGGGGTGATATTAGTTAATGAAATTATATAGGTTCCAGGTATATAATTCCACAATAGATCATCTGTATATTGTATTGTGTGTTTACCACCCCGAATCAAGTCTCCTTCCATCACCATTTATCCCCCCTTTATCCTTTTCTGCCTCCCCCTACATCCCTTCCTTCTGACAATCACCGTAGTGTTGTCTGTGTCCATGAGTCTTTCTTTCTTTTTTTACTTTGCCTAATCTCTTCGCCCTTCTCACTGTTTTAACTGTGCATTCCCTTGATTATCAGTGAAGTTGAACTTCTTATCATTTGTTTATTGACCTTTCTTGAATCATCTTTTCTGAATTTCCAGGTCATATGAGTTTCCCATAGATCATTTTTCTTCTTATTATTATTATTATATACATATATAATAAGCTTTAGATAGTGTTTTTGGTTTGCTATACAAGTTTTAAATATTTTAATGCTTAGTTTCAGTTTTGATTTTGGTATAATTTAAATTTTCAGTGTGATAGAATTGAACTGATCAAATTTTTCTACTTAAAATCTTTGCTTTTGTGTTTGATCTGTTTAAAGTCACTAGTAAAATATTTTAATCTTTAATATAATTATGGAAATAACAAACACTGTTATTGTACATGTAAAGCTAGCCATTAATGAAGACAAAATAATCAAAATTGTATGACCAGACTCAGAATGATCACTTTCCAGATAGAGTTATTATCAATCATTTGAGAAATATGTTACTGATTATAAAATACTGCTAAGTAAGCAGGACTGTAAATGCTGAAAAGAATAAGTATTTCCTTCCACTTTTCCTTTTACACATGTTTTATGTATAGGATAAATTTTATTAATGGGCTTTAGAGTTGTTACAGGAAATGCTTGGAGTAGATACAGAAAACAAAATCAATAGCGTCTAGATAAACTAAATTCATGTAAACAGATTCATTATCTTGATCTTTCAGTCTAAGTACCCCATCTAATTTTGTCATAAAAAAGTTAAACATACGTATTATAAAGCAACAGGGAACAGATGACTTTGTTGTGGCAGCATTATTAAAATCTTAGAGCTCGAATGTATTTTGTGAGCCCAGCACTATTTTTGGCTTCTTTTAGAAATGATTCTGTTCCCAAATTAAGATCATTTTATTGTTTCCTCTACCCCATTGTCTTGAGGACTCAAGAAAATCTAATTTTGTTCAATTTTTATAGTAATGAGCTAAATTATTTTTAGTTCCAAAAGAATTTAAGAGTAGGTTAATTAAGTTAATTTGGGTATTTTAGAGTTATTTGAGTTTATCTGAGGCATATACACTAAGGACTTTATTTGAAAGGTAGAAGAATATTATAAAGTTCTCTAACACATATTGTTTTCAATAAATGTAGGTTTATATAGGTAGTTAAAATATTCTTTTAAAAATGTGTCTATTTGTCTTTACTCCTTTGGTGGTTTTGTCAGTTTCATGATTTAAAAAATACATATTTGGTATAATTGCCCCAAATTTATTTCTCTAGAAGTATCAAAATGATTTCTCTAGACATAATATTTCCACTGTATTTTGAGTAGGCTTCTCAAAGTTAGTATTTCTAAAACTGATTTTCCAACTTGTCTTACTCCATCCCCAAGCCTCCAGCTCCCACAATCTTTCCTGCCTCAGCATCAGCACCTCCATCCTCTTAGTTGTCAGACCAAGTGTGGCATCACTCTTCACCTCACTCCTTCTTGTACCACACACTTATATGAAAAATGTCTAGAACCCAACACTTTTCACTATGATTGCTGGTACTGCCTGACAAGCAATCGTGGTGATTACCATGCAATCATCAGATCACCAATATAGGATTCATGGCTGCAATTTTCTGACTACATTTGGAATTTAGCAATGTTTTTTGGAGGTAAAGATTTAAAGTAATGCTGAAGAAAGCTACTAAAGTACTTGGACGTCTTGTCTGTTTCACATTCAGAAGAGCATGTTGGTCAAGGAAGCAATCTAAGTGTGGTGATTGGTTTTTTGTGTCAACTTACTGGGCTATAGGATGCCCATATGTTTTGGTTACATATTATTCTCAATGCATTTTATGAGACTTTCTTTATGATGTAAATATTTGAGTTAGATTGTCCTCTCTCGTGTGGATCACCTGAATAGAACAAAAGGCTGAGGAAGGGAGGACTCTCTTTCTGTGCCTGTTTTGAGCTGGAACATAGGTTTCTCCTGCCTTCGAACTTGGACTCTGAGTAGAACTTACACCATTAACTCTCCTGGTTCCCAGGCCTTCAGGCTCGGAGTGTAACTATGTCACTGCCTCTCCAGAGGGTCCAGCTTGCTGACTACAGCTCTAGAGCAGCCTCCATGATCACATGAGCCAATGAGCCAATTCCTTATAATAAACCAATTAATCTCTCTCTTTTTCTCTCTCTCTCAAAGGATATTTCTGTTCATTGTGAAGTAAATATTTCTTAGAATTAGAATTTTTTCATTAAAAATGCAGCTAGTTATTGAGGTTGTTGACAACTTGTAACTAAAACTTTCAAGTTTAAAGAAGGTACCCCTCTATTAGGGGGATAGCAAGTGGGATCCTATGCATGTCTAATGGGTAGATGGAATAGTGATGGTAAATTATATGCTTTCTCTCTTCAGAACATGAACTGAAAATAAAACACCCAAATGAACAAAGACTCAGCTTAGTGTTGTACACATATCAGATGACCAGTAAATCTATGTAGAATTAGTAGCTTATAATTGTAAAATTTTACAATAGTCAAAGGGTCATGGTGACATCATTTTGTCCAATCTGCAAAGGATTTACTTGTTCAAAATTTTATAACTCTTTATTTGGAGATTATAAATTTTGTCCATATGCTTTGGGGTTAAATTATTTCAATTTTTTGCTATATGCTTTGCATAAACTATGGCCTGATAAGTCCCAAAACTTTAGGGACTTACCTGTTGAATTCACCAGGTAAAGATATGTTCTGTAAAATAGACTAGTATACTTATACAAAATACACTAGAATACTGATGTCTTCATGTTCAGGAAAATACCCTGTGGAATTTGTTTTTTTACATTTTGTAGGGAAAGGAACTTCATGTAATAACTGGTGAAATCCAATGAACTAGATATGTTAGGGCCTTCTCCATAGCCCTTGAAAATATGTATAGTGTGAATAAACATTTTGTTTCTGCATAGCTCTGTTGACATGTCTTCAAGTCTTAAAATAATAAAAAATTAAATCTTATATTCTAAACATTTTTAGTAAAGTGGCTAAAATCTTTAGGATTAGGTATTATTCACTGATGTTAAACTTAGAGCAATACAATTGTCCTTGAAAATTGCTTGTTAAATAATCAAACTTAGTTCTTTTATGTATTAGTTTAGAGTATGTTAGATGACTACTTGGAATACAAATATTGGTTCAAACTATTTGTACAAACTACCTCTATGGCCTCACAACTGAATGTTTGATTCTTCCTCAATCCTACTTAGTGTCATAAAGACAGTCTCTGACAATTCATTTTACCCAAATTACTGCTGATGGGTTTCTATGAATGTTCTCTTGTGGACTAGTGGTATTCCATCTTTTTTGGATTGGAGCTATATAGTCTTTCAATTAAAAAAATTCATATCATTTTTGTTTGGACAATTTTACAATTGTTGAAAGTATTATGGGATGTTATAAAATGGTGCTAATAAGTAGCTGTGATTCATATTAGCAGGTAATTTTGTGTAATGGTTAGATAATACTACTCTCAGAGACTGCCATCCTTTTCAGGTACCCAATTCAACTCAACAAGCCTCTTCACAAAATGTGTTAATGAGTATCTCCCAAGAGAATATATGATTGAGAGTGTTAGAAACTTCACTGGGCATTAAAAGATTGTAAAGGATCATCTTCAATTCTAGACTTTGAAAGTCTTAATAAAACCTAAAAAACACATTAAAGAGGTACAATGTTTTAGGGCTAGCTCACATCCCTGTTATTTTATTGATAAATAAGTTAAGTACACTCCTAAGTCATTCCAATTATCATCCATCTTTTTCAGAGGGATCTTTCAGTCAGTAACTTAGCTCTCATGAAATAAAAAAAAATAACTAAAAAGCTTTCTGCAACCCTATCCTTTGCTATCCTGTACTTTTATTTGAGAGAAATAAAAAAATTATAAATAGGTGAAATGGAACAGATACACAGTAATGCCATGTCAACATTTATTTATAGCCTGCCAGTTAGGATGGACAAGACTGTAAAAACCACAAAAACTAGAGGATTTTCAAACCAGTACTTGCAAAGACTTCTGTGGTGAGGTGGTACATCTCACTTGTCAAACTGGAACTTGAGACAGTATAATCTATATCTGGAATTATTTGCTTGGGTACAATATCCATTATACCAGATACTACATTAATCATTTTATTTCTATTTGCCTGACATGACATTCCAACTTAAGGACAGAAAATACAGTTTTTACTTTGCATGTCATGATTTCCATAGACCTTATTAGTTTTAATAAATGCTATTTACTTTAAACATAACAAGCCCTACCTTATGACTGTCATGTGTTGTAAAGGTCTGTGGAATTATTCAGTTAATTGAAATTTGAAATAAATTTTCCCATAAGGGAAGTGCTACAAATACATATTACATTTTTATGGCTAATGGTGAAATTTAGTCTATATCATGATGCACCAAAATTGTAGTTCTAAAAGTAACACTTCTTGCCCTGACTGGTATACATCAGTAAATTGGATGTTGTCCCGCAAACCAAAGGGTCACTTGGATTCCTAGTCAGGGCACATGCCTGGATTGCAGGCCAGGTCCCTGGTTGGGGGTGTGCTAGAGGCAACCTCTCCATGTTTCTCTCTCATACTGATGTTTCTCTCCCTCTCTTTCTCCTTCCCTTCTCCTCTCTCTAAAAAATAAATATATAAAAATTAAAAAAATAAGTAAAAGTAACACTTCTTTATGCTAATCATCATTTATAATTTTGGTCCCATAGCTATATGACTTTCCCAAGCATTTATCTACCTACCTATTCATTAATTCATTAAAAAACATATTGTAACAATGTACAATAAGTACCAAATGCTAGGAGTTTAAAAGTTTTGGAAACACTACCTCTGTTCCTCAAAAGCACATATCCACACACAAATGTGGACTGCCTGCTCTGCCAGCCACCACCTCACCTGGTTCACCAGCTGCGACCTTGCCACAAGTCCTCTTCACCCCAGCTGCCCCTCTCTGCTTCTCCTACTGGTCCGAATGAGTGTTTCTTCTTTAACTCTTTGGTTGTCAGACTTTCATACAGTTCAATTTTACATCAGTTCTGGTTGTTTTTTTTTTTTTTTTTAATTTGCTGTTGTCCTTCTTTTGATTGTGTGACAAGGCACGATGTATCTACATATGCCTCCATCTTGGCCAACAGTCCCTATTTTCTCTAACACAAGACAAACCAAATATTTATCACACTTTTCATCTGGACAAGGTGTTTGGAATTGTTACTAACTATTAACCACTCAACCAATGGGGTAGCTCAGTTCAGCCAATGAAGCAATAATCAGTGCCCCCTATCCTATTCTGGAATTTTAAATATGTCAATAATTTGTGTAATGAAAGAACTTGATAGCTAAGAAACATTTTACTTTAATGTGTTTTATGCATTATTTCCTCCTTACAATTTTTTGCAAGTAGCTAAGCTGAACATGTGACATTTCATATTAAATTATAATAACATATTTAGTAAATTTTCAAATAAATTATTTATAGCTCTCAACACAAACTTCTATTCATTGTTTAAGAATTTTTGGCTGATTAGGGTAGCTTAGGAAACAATACCTATTTATTTTATTATGCTGATATTTACATGAGTTCCACAGCAAATTTTATATAAGATTGAGCTTTACATTTCCTTTTACTTTCACTTTACTTTCATAGAAGATGAGGTGACTGATTTTTGGTGAACATTATCCAACATCCTTTCCTGTAAAGCTGACTTTCAGTATAAATTCCATTGCTTTAGCTTGTTAAGTATTTCAGATATCTCAACCACATCATTTTGGATATTATTCTCTTAGCACTATGTTTCCATCTTTACCTTTCAGAGTCTGAATGGTATTCAGTTCCTTGCAGCTTTGATACATGACTTGCTCAAGCAAACAGTTCCTTCACTTTTTAGTACATCCCATCTCTCGACTGTCATTCTATTTCTTTCAGCTCTTTAGAAATATATTTTGTTCATTTTCACATTTTTCCTTTGGTCAAGTACTTTGTCAGTCAGAAAACGATTCACTGAATTTGTTTTTCCAATGCAGTGTGATTTGAAACAGTATTGCATATTTCTAACACTTTTCCCTCTGTTAATGTTGTTCCCTTTTTACCTTATCTATCATTTATATTTCTTTGAAAGTTATCAAAAATAAAACCATTTTTCCTGCATTTATTATCACTTTTTTCTTCCATTGTCAACTTAAATTAGTGCCTAAGAATCTGAGAAACTTATTTTTTGTTAATAATAATAAAAACCTAATGAACTATTTTATTAAAGTCTTCTGAGAAAAAATAATAGTTTAGGAGAAATAACTGTTTAGTCATTCTTTCCTAAAAAATATTTAATTTGAATAATGAAACATTTTATATAAGAAGTCCATAAAAGCACTTATTGCTATTGCTTTTGATAGCAATACAACAACAACAAACATTTTGAACTGTCTGATGTGGCCAAGTTCAAAAGGAGGAATGATTGAAACCTGGTTAGGAGTTTATGACAGCTGGGAAATGAGCCTTAATGTTAATAAAAGCCTTTCCCTGGTCCTCAGTGCTGGTTACTTCCCACGTTCAAATAATCAAGCCTATTTATCGTGATTCATATGCTACTGGAAAAAAAACAAGTTTAATTAAGGATTTAATTTATGTGTGGTTACATCTGTCAGTTCATGTTTTTCATATCTCAGATGGAAGACACTGCCTGGCTGTTCCTAAAGTTAACTCGATTAGTGAGTTCATCGTGGTCATTAGGTCAGGGAGCGCCATTTTTTATGGCCTTCAGAGCTAAAACGAGCAGTCTCTATTGCAACTACCTAAAAGCAGTGAGGAGCCCATTTAGCAGCCTAAAGGTTGCTTTCATCTTCATAAAGGTAAGCAAGTGACAATTTAACTACAGAAATCAATCAGTAATACAGTTTTCTGCATCCAGGATGATATTGAAACTTTAATAATGATAAAAAGGTAGCACTGAAGCTAGAATAACAAGTTTGAGTCTCTGCTTCACCGTGTACTAAATGTATGACCTGAGAGAATATAATTAACTTTTGGAATCACTGTTGTTCATCACTAATGAAAAATAATTGCTCTTTCTACCATAAATGATTTTTAAAAATACTATATAAGCTAATATACACAAAAGTCTATACATGTCTACATTAATATTATATTTATTCTAATAAGCCCCCATAATCCCCTACTCAAGTTTACTAATATGTGTACTTAATTCAATTCAAGCATGAGTCTTATTTTTCCTACTCTCTTTGAAACTGGGGAACAATTATTTACTCATATTAAAAGATAAATACAATCAGAGAATTGTCTTGACATCTACATGCTTACAAACTATATATGTATTTACTCGTATTCATATTGTATGTTTAAAAATAGGCAATTGTCCTTCCAACCACTCATTCCCACCTTGTTCCCCCTGTAGACAAAATACTTTAGACTGAAAAATGTAGTGAAATTTTGGAATTTGGCTTAGAAATGAATATTCCTTTTTAACTATGTAAACATGATGATCCCAACATTTTTTAAAGAGCAGCTATTTCTGATGAGTTCAAACCTTATAATGAATCAAAGTCTCTGTTAGTTGGAGAAAATGATCTGTTGCAGGTATAGAGAGCTTGACTTGGACCCGGTGTGATTTCCCTCACGGAAATGGGTGTGGAGCTCTAAACTGCTGTAGTTTTTAACTTTTCTCTTTACTTTATGTCCTTTTTACTGTTTCTTATTGCCCATCTTTAGTGATTTCTTTAAAAATTATTTTTTGACTACCTTTTAATTTAAAGGCTCATCAGCATATGTACAAGTAGGGAAAAATTATGAAATTTAATTAAGAACATATAGTATGTTTATATTAAAATATTTAGCAATTGCTGTAGCATGAGCACTGACCAATCACTGACAGTGTCGACAAGTTCATGTACATTAGCATATTACAAGTGAATGTCAGCCATGCTTGCCAGTAACTTTAATAAAAGTTTTCCAGTGGAAGAAGTTGCAATAAATACATGTAATTATAAAAGCAGTTGTAGCATTCCCCTTTCATTATAGGAATAACCAGTTAAAAACTTATTGGTCTCAGCTGAATTATGTGAAAAGAATTCCCAGAAATCTAGGCTTTATTCTTGGTTTTCACATAGTTTCAAATAAAACTTTAAAATAGGTATTGCAGATAAAACTTCTGTACTTTTTCCACCAGCCCCTGAGATAGCTTCAAGACATGCTAATATTAAACAGTTTGAAAGTCCCAAAGAGTGGAGGATACTTCCAACTCCTATAAGCCCAAAACTCTACTAATTTCTTTCAGTGAAAAAAATAAACAACATACTAAATAAGATTCCTTGATACTTGGAACAGAAATTTTAGTATATAAATATGTTGATTAAAGTGGCCCAAGATCATATAAAATTTTAACACATTGTAATTTGTTAAATGTATATTGTACCTTACCCAAACAAAGCATTCTCTTTGAGTCTTCAGATGATCCAAAGATAAAGAAATATAAGCCTTGTGCTCAAGAAAATGACATTGTTCCAGTAGGTTAACAACCACCAAATCTTTCCTGATTTCTTATTTAGAATGTCCAAATTGTTGTTGTCCTCTGTCAATATTAATATGCATTTTGTTTTTCTTAAGATAATATGCCAAGGAAAATTCTACAAAAGACTCTATAACACTAGAAAACACAGTTATTCTGAAGGCACTCATTTGTTCATAATCCTCCCTTACAGCCGGTACCACTTGAGGTGTCTACAACTTAGCTTTTATGACACATTCAAGATAAATAGGAAACCTACTCATAAACACAGGAGACAGAATCAGAGAGTCTGGTATATAATTCACAGATGTTAGCTCTTAAGAACATTGCTGAATTTTTTAATGCTTTATGTAAGATTTATACTTGTACTGAAAAATAAAGTTATATAAAAAAGTTTTTAAAAGCCACTATTTTATGATTTTTTGTTAAATTATAGCTTATAGTGCTTGTCTTTAGAGAAACTGTAGCAATGCTAGTGAATGAAATGTTTTTTCTTTTTTTGTGTGTCAGTCTATATTAATACTGTAATGGCATATACACATTCAACTAATCACATTCTCCACAAAATTAAACCATAGGCTTTCATTGTTTATTTTCTTAGCATATTAATATGGCTTTGCTGTCATACTATGTAATAAAGAGATTTTTTTGCATTTGTCCATAGATAATGGAGTGAAGTAGGTCTATACATGGCAAATACTGAAATAGGACAGAATGATAAATCTCTCTCCTGCTGGCCCATCTTTTATAGCAAAATGTTACAGTTCAGTCTACCCTCTAATTCCCCTGTGTCATGTACAATTTGCATGCATTAAATGGTCCTTATCATTTCCCATAATTAGGGTGTTCCCACACAATTGAGATTTTTAAAGTAACATATGGCTCATTAATGTCTATTGGTAAGTTGCAACCAGATAATAAAGAATTGCAAGGTGGGAGTTGTGTGCTACAGATTGAATTCACCCCATTTTTACTCTGCTTCGTAAGTTTGAGCTCTTGCATATCTTTTTTCAGCATATATGTTCATACAGAATACAAGTAGAACTGAATTGGGTAAGTTCAAATTTATATCTGAATATTGAGATTTCAGGGGAATAGTAATTCTACATTAATCAAAGGAATAGAAAATCTTTCCCTAGGCCTCAAATAAGAGCTGTAAAATATTAATAATGAATACATATTCTCAGCTTATTGAAATGATCACAAATCTTGGAAAGGTAATTTTATACCTTTAATTATGTAAATAAAAATGAGTAATGTGTTAATGTGAAACCTAAAGAAAACAAATCATATACTGAATTGCACAGGATTCCATTTTTTCAGTATAGATACCATGAATTCTCCTACAAGTCTCCCTCAGTGTTAATGAAGTGGACTTGGACATTGGCTACAGACACTGGCCAATCATGAGAAGAGGAAAATAAATGATTTCTGAGTGGATTTACAGGAGACTTTGGGAATACTCTTGCTTGACCCTTGCTGTATATAGATATAGTAATGTTCACCAAAGCCAAGAATTTTATATTGTCAACAGGCCAAACTACACTTAATTCCCATGTGTATATGTATATGTATACATATATACATATATTCAAATAATAGATATAAATCTATATATGTATTTATATCCAATGTAGTTACAATTATTCAAATTGCTGCATGCATTTATAAAATACAATAAAAATGATAGAGAATTGTTTAGTTACTCACTAAAAGCCAATTCAACCAAGTCAAACTATTTTATTATAGTGCAGAAAATTCATCTTAAACATTTATAGTTTTTTTCCCTAAAAGTTTCCTTTGGATAGTGTAAGTTTTATCTCCAACAAGAGGACAGTTTATTTCACTCAAGGTCATTACTAACTGTACAGAGAGCATTTTAGGTATAGAATATGGTAACACTGTAGCCTTTATAAAACACATGGTGAGTTAGGTTTTGTAAATGATACCCCTCTAGCTTTGATGAATATGCTTTTCTTAACAAATAACCTAGATGTAGTGTAAAATAAAACATTTTTAAATAATACTTTTTTAGATATAGAGAGAAATTGGGCTTGAAGTCTTGCTGGCTTTCATTTTTGCATTAAAAATGGCTATAAAAAGGAAGGAAGCATGGGACTTCGGGATCACACTCACTTGCCCTTGAAAGCCCAAGTGCTGCAGCCTTGACCTCAGCCTTGCTAGGGACCTCCTCCCTTCCTCCCGTCCTGTCTCCTAGGTTCAGTGATCTCACCAGCTGTCTCAGGCTCTTTCTGAAACCAGCCATCTGTCCTCCAGCAGCCAATATGCTGCACAAACCCAGCAGATATGCTACACAAAGGTCACCAGGAACACAGATTCCAAAATTAAAAATGTCCAACCTCTGGATGAACAACTTTTGGACAATTACTAAATTGCTTTCTTTGTTTAACTTCTCTATCGCTGACCTTCAGTTCCTACTTTTTCGCTTTGTTAATTTTACTATTACATTTTCAGGGAAATTTAGAATTCCACACACACATCCCAAAATGAGATTTCTTTGATTTTAAGGCTGTGGCTAAGAATTCCTCAAATGTATCATTGGCACATGACTGATGCTGATGTCCACTCCTCTGTGTTGACTCTACTCTACTTTCTGGCACTCTTGGCAACCAAAATTTTTTAGAAACTGTAAGGGCAGAATTCTAATCCTTTCATTCTAAGTACTTGGATTTCTTATAAACTACTCTACCACACAAAACAACTCCTAACTGCTTTCTCTTTCTGAAGTTACTCCTTTTTCTTTTCAGCATTCCCAGGTATTCTAGGTCTGAGGAAGCTATAACTCAGTGTTCCTGGTTCATTTAACCACCTTAAGAATGAGCTTCTGGAATGCACATGACTCTGCTCTAGGAAGACAAACAATCCAATCAAAAAATGGGCAAAGGACCTGAAGAGACACTGCTCCAAGGAGGACATACAGAGGGCTCAGAGACATGAAAAAATGCTCAGCAATGCTAGCCATCAGAGAGATGCAAATTATAACCACAGTGAGATACCACTTCACACTGTCAGAATGTCCATCATAAACAAATTAACAAGTAACAAGTGCTGGTGAGATTGTGGATAAAAGGGAACACTAGTACACTGTGGGTGGGAATTCAAACTGGTGCAGCCACTGTGAAAACAGTATGGAATTTCCCCAAAAAACCTAAAAATAGAATGCCTTTTGGCTCAGCAATTCCACTGCTGGTATTATAGCCCAAGAATCCAAAAACACCAATTCCAAAGAACCTATGTACCCAAATGTTCATAGCAGCACAATTTACAATAGCCAAGTGCTGGAAGCAACCTAAGTGCCCATCAGTAAATGAATGGATCAAAAAACTATGGTACAGCTCTGGCTGGTGTGCCTCAGTGGATTGAACACTGGCCTCCGAACCAAAGGGTGGCAGGTTCTATCCCCAGTCAAGAAACAAGCCTAGGTTGCAGGCTACGTCACCAGTAGAGGGTGTGTGAGAGACAACCACATATTGATGTTTCTCTCCCACTTTTGCTTCCCCCTCCCCCTCTGTCTAAAAATAAATAAAATAATTTTTAAAAAACTATGGTACATTTACATAATGGAATACTATGCAGCAGAAAGAAAGAAGGAGCTCTACCCTTCATAACAGCATGGATGGAATTGGAAAGCATTATGCTGAGTGAAATAAGCCAGGTGGTGAAAGACAAATACCATATGATCTCACTTTTAACTGGAATCTAATTAACAAAGCAAACAAGCAAGCAATGTCTATAACCAGAGGCATTGAAATAAAGAACAAACTGACAGTAACCAGAAAGGCAGGGGAGGGGGATAATGGAGGAAAGAAGGGGAAGGGTTGTTAAGGAACATGTATAAATGACCCACAGACAAAGCCAAAGTTGGGTAGGATTGAGGGTGGGAGGTGGGCATCAGTGGGGCGGGGGAGATTGGTGGTGGAGAAATGGAAAAGACTATACTTGAACAACAATAAAAAAAGAATAGAGCCCTGGCTGGTGTAGCTCAGTGGATTGCGAACCACCAGCCAGGGCCTGGGAACCACACTATCACAGTTCGATTCCCAGTCAGGGCACATGCCTGGGTTGCAGGCCAGTTTCCAGCAGGGAACTCGTGAGAGGCAACCATACATTGATATTTCTCTTTCCCTTCCCCTCTAAAGATAAATAAATAAAATATTTTAAAAAAAGAATAGACTTCCAAGTCTACTTTTCAGTTAACCCACAGCCTTCGTGAACCCACCAGCAGCTTCTCCCTGACAGAGACAGTCTAGGCAGTTGGGAACTATTGATCAAATTTAGAGTATAAATTATTATTGGGTATTTTCACTTGTCTTAATTCTATTAATCCATCTTTCTTCTGTAAATGCAGAAAACGTGCCGTTACCTTTCTTTTGCCTTTCCTCATTGTGCCAATCAGGAATAATCCTTGGAAGCTTTTCATGTAGCAGGTACCACCCAATAAGTATAGTTCACTTCCTGAGTCATTAGCCAAGTGAAGGTAATCTCTTTCCATGAATAAACTGCAGGAACAAACTGCAGAAGACATTAAGCTTTAGCCCAAACTACTGTACCTGTATGGCTAATGTGATTTTTGACAGAATATATTAGGGTAAATTAAATGCTGTAGCCAACAAACCAAGATCTAGTGGCATAGGGAAAGATAAATTTGTTTGTTACTCACATAATAGTCTCCTGCAGGTGTTTAGTGTGCAGCCTTCTTTGTGGCAAATCAAGGACTGGACTCCTTTCATTTTGTTGCCTCCTCATTTCTCTGAGGTCTTCTAGTGAATGTCTGCATCCAGCAGACACAAGGGAGAAAAATTGTGCAATAAGTTGTTATGGGTGAAGTCTCTTCCTTCACTGAATTAGCAGAATCCAGTCATATGGCACTACCTAGTTATAACAGACTCTTCCTTATTTTTATTTTTATTTATTTTTTATTAATGTTAAAATACAGTTGTCTCCATTTTCCCACCCTCAATTCTACCCCTCTTTGCCTTTGTCCATGGGTCCTTTATACATGTTCATTGAGACTCTTTCAAATATAGCCTTTCAGTGCTCTCAGGAAAAATAGGAAGTAGATTTTGGTGATTCATTGTTGCCCCTATCCCAAAGTGATCACCATGGGTCAGAATTGTGAGGTCATTCCTGAGTTTCTGGAAAACTTTGAGTCCCAGAAATTCAAAATAAAGCTTACTTTTTAAACATCAGAACCTTAAACATTAAGACTTAAAGTTAGAGGAACAGAAAAGTGAAGACTGTTGATTATTATTGTCACAGATGGTAAGAAGAATTGAGTGCAGTCTATGTGATGCATATTCTCCCAGTGGAGAGAGGTTGTAGTGCATTTAATCTTCATCAACCAATTTGAATAAAATGAACAGAAATGGATCACTGTGTCTTTTTTATTAATTTTTCAGTGGTTGGATTTGGAATAAAGTCATCATGCTTCCATTCTTAGAACTTGGAGATCCATGACTTATTTTCCAATGCAGATGAATGTGACTTATTTCCAAGGTTAACCTCAGGGAACCCTTTATGAACCATTTCTGGCAAGAGTTGAAGCTCCACTGGAAGCCTCAAAAAGACCAGCCAAGGCTCCTGGAATGATTCCGGAGCTGTAGGGAGCTGCAGGAACACTTTACTCCCAGTAGGGAAATGGGAAACCATTCTAGCAGCTGTGGATACATGATTTAAATTTCAGGGTGTTGCTGGTACTCGAAATTTCAAGGCGTTTCTGGTATCTAATGAGGGTCAACTCACTGTCCAATAGTCCAGGTCTAAGCCTTGAGGAAAGGTCAAAAGAACATTGTATAAAAGCCTAAGTTCAAAAAATCACTGATTTAGCAGACAATAATTAAATATCTCCTACTCATCTTTATATCACCAGTATTTAGATGACAGCTGATACATCCTGAAATAGTCTGGTTGCATTAAAATGCACTGGATTGGCAGATCAGAGTGCTGAGCAAACTGAGGTATTTCAAGAACATTCAATCTGATTCCTAGCCAGGTTCATACTTATATATCTTGCTTACTATTTTTTTGGCTGTACAAATATGATGCTCCAAAATGTTAGTGACATGAGAAAAATAGAAAGGTCATGTTTGGGGATCTTTGACTAAAGATAGGTTTGGAGTGGCTCAAAGAAATGATTCAACAGACTGTTTTCCTTGAAGAGGGCAAAGTCATCTGTAGAGATAGGACTGCTATCCCCACTGAATACTTTTTTATTAATTGTTTCTTAAGATTTTATTTATTTATTTTCAGAGAAATGGAGGTAGAACAAGAGGGAGAGAAACATTAATGTGTGGTTGCCTCTCACATGCCCCCAGCTAGGGGCCTGGTCCACAACCCAAGCATGTGCTCTGACTGGGAATTGAACTGGTGAACATTTGATTCACAGGTTGGCACTCAATCCACTGAGCCACATCAGCCAGGGCCTTGTGAAGTTGTCTTGATCAGGCATCCTACAATACACCACTTGGATAATTAACAGATACCCAAGGACCAGTATTTGAGCCATTAATAAGTTAACTATTTCAGACAAAATATTATTCTCCTATACTAAAAATCTATGAAAAATGTTATCATTTGCTATTTGGATGTTTGAAAACAGTGAGTGTACCGAGATGGAATTTGGAAACATATAATACAGTGTAGTGATAATCCTTTAAGCATTAGCTCAAACCCTATAGATTTAGAAAAACATTCTTTATTTCTTAGAACACTCATTCTGCTCTGAAATATAATATTCTCCACTTAGCATTTAATTTTTTATTTGTAAAAAAATATTTCTTCCTTTCTTTCTTTCTTTCTTTCTTTCTTTCTTTCTTTCTTTCTTTCTTTCTTTCTTTCTTTCTTTCTTTCTTTCTTTCTTTTTCTTTCTTTGTCTTTGTTCTATTATAGTTGTCCGAATGTTTTCCTTTTTGTCCCCCTCCATCCAGCCCACCCCTCTCTCCCAGTCAATCCCCTATCTGTTGTCCATGTTCATGAGTCATTCATGCATTGAATGATCTCTTTGAATAATCTCTTCCCCTTCCTTCCACCATTCCTGCCTCCCTCCTCCCTGCCAACAGCTATCAGTCTGTTCCATATTTCCATGTCATTGGTTCTAATTTTTTCTTTAGTTTATTTTGTTCATTAGGTTCCAGTTATAAGTAAGATCACATGGTATCTGTCTTTTGCTGATTGGCTTATTTCACTTAGCGTAATAGTGTTCAGTTCCATCATGCTGTCACAAAAGATAGAAATTTCTTCTTTCTTCTGCTGTATTGTATTCCATTGTGTAAATGTCTCAGTTTTTTAATCCACTCATCTACTGATGAGCACTTGGGCTGCTTCTAACACTTGACTATTTAAATGCACTGCTATGAACATACAGATAAGTAAGTTCTTTGGATTTGGCATTTTGGGATTGTGAGGGTATATTCCCAGTAATGGAATTGCTAGGTCATAAGGCATTTCCATTTTTATTTTTTTGGGGGGGAATTCCATACTGTTTTGCATATTGGCTGCACCAGTCTACATTCCCACCAACACTGCACTAGGGTTGCCTTTTCTCCACAACCTTTTCAACACTTGTTCTTTGTTGATTTGTTCGTGATGGTCATTCTGACTGATGTAAAGTGGTGTCTCATTGAGGTTTTAATTTGCATCTCTCTAATGGTTAGTGTTGTTCTGCAGTTTTTCATATGTCTCTGGGCTCTTTGTATGTCCTCCTTGGAGATGTGTCTATTTTTGCCAATTTTTTAATTGGGTTGTTTGTGTTGCTGGTGTTGAGTTGTATGAGTTCTTTATACATTTTGGAGATTGAATCTTGTCAGCTGTATCATTGCCAAATATGTTCTCCCATACAGTCAGTTCCCTTTTCATTTTGATGATGGTTTTTCTAGCCACGCAGAAACATTTTAATTTGATGTAATCCCACTTGTTTATTTTTTCCTTTATTTCTTTTGGCCTAGGGGATATATTGACAAAAATATTTCTACATGGGATGTCTGAAATTTTACTGTCTGTGTTTTCCACTAGGACTTTTATGGTATCACAACTTATATTTAAGGTTTTTTTAATCCATTATGAGTATATTCTGGTGTATGGTATAAGTTGGTGGTCCAGTTCTCTAAACACCATTTATTGAAAAGGCTGTTTTTACTCCATTGTATGTTTGTGCCAGTTTGTCAAATATTAATTAATCGTGTAGACATTAGTTTATTTCTGGGCTCTCTATTCTGTTCCATTGATCTGTGTGTCTGTTCTTATGCCAGTACCAGACTGTCTTCATTACAGTGGCTTTGTTGTACAGTTTAATATCAGGCATTGTGATCCCTCCAACTTTGTTCTTCTTTCTCAACATTGCTGAGGCTATTCCTAGTCTTTTTTGGTTCCATGCAAATTTTTGGAATGTTTGTTCTAGATCTGTGGAATATGCCGTTGGTATTTAATAGGAATTGTGTTGAATCTATAGATTGCTTTGGGTAGTAAGGACATTTTAATGATGCTAATTTTTCCAATCCATGAACACAGTATATGCTTCCATTTATTTGTATCTTCTTCATTTCCTTTCTTCAGTGTTCTATAGTTTTCCAAGTATAGGTTTTTATATCCTTAGTTAAATTTATTCCTAGGTACTGTAGTTTTCTTCTTGCTGGCAGTTTCTTTCTTAGTTTCTCTTTCTGATAATTCATTGTTTGTATACAAGAATGTCATACATTTCTGAATATTGTCTTTATATGCTTCTGTTTTGCCAAATTCACTCATTAGGTTAAATAGTTTTGGGGTTAGAGTGTAGGGTTTTATATGTGCACTATCATGCCATCTATGAATAATGCCAGTTTCACTTCCTTCTTTCCAATTTAGATGTCTTTTATTTCCTTTTCCTTGTCTAATTGTTGTGGCTAGAATTTCCTATGTTGGATACAAGTGGTGAAAGTAAACACCCTTGTCTTGTTCCTGATCTTAGGGAAAATGCTTTTAGTTTTTGTCCATTGAGTATGATGTTGGCTGTAGTTCTCTCATATATGGCTTTTATTATGTTGAGGAATGCTCTCTCTATTCCCACTTTGCTGACTGTTTTTATCATAAATGGGTGTTGAATTTTATCAAAAGCTTTTTCTGCATTTACTGATATGGTCATGTGATTTTTCTCTTTAATTTTATTTATGTGATGTATCACATTTATTGATTTGTGAATGTTATACCATCCTTGCATCACTGGGATAAATCCCACTTGATAGTGGGGTATGTATTGTTTAATATACTTCTGGATCCAGATTGCCAATATTTTGTTGAAGATTTTAGCATCTATATTCATCAGAGATATCAGCCTGTAATTTTCTTTCTTGTTGTGTGTTTACCTGGTTTTGGAATTAGGATAACACTGGCCTCATAAAAAGATTTGGGAGTCTTCCCTCTTCTCAAATTTTTTGGAGTAGTTTGAGAAAGACAGGTGTTCTTTGAATGGTAAAATTCACCCGTGAAGACTTCCAGCCCAGGGCTTTTATGTGCTGGGAGTTTTTTAGTTAATGCTTCAGTTTTTCTAGTTGTCATTTGTCTGTTCATGATTTCTGTTTCTTTTTGATTCAGTGTGGGAATCTGTAGGTTTCCAGAAATTTGTCCATTTTGTCCAGGTTCTCAAATTTCTTGGCATATAGTTATTCATAGTAATTTCTTCTAATACTCTGTATTTCTGTGGTATTGGTTGTTACTTCTTTTTCATTTCTGATTATATTTATTTGGCTCCCTTCTCTGATGTTCTTAATGAGTCTGGTTATAGGTTTGTCAATTTTGTTGACAATTTTGTCAATTTTCTTTTCAAAGAACCAGTTTCTGGATTCATTTATCCTTTGTATTTTTTCATTCTCTATATAAATTATTTTTGCCTTGATCTTGATTATTTCCTTCCCTCTACTCACTCTGGGATTTATTTGTTGTTGTTCCTCTAGTTGTTTTAGATGTATGGTTAAGTTGTTTATTTGAGATATTTCTATCTTCTTTAGGTAGGCCTGACTTGCTATGACCTTCTCTCTAGGATTGCCTTCACTGCGTCCTATAGGTTTTGGATTGTTGTGTTCATTTTCATTTGCTGATAGATACTTTTTCATTTCTTTCTTGATTTCATGGCTAACCCACTCATTATTTAATAATATGTTATTTAGTCTCCATATATTGGAGTGTTTTTCAGTTTTTTCATTGGTGTTGGTTTAATTTGATCTTGTTGTGGTCTGAGAAAATGCTTGAAATGATTTCAATTTTCTTGAATTTTTTAAGGCTTATTTTGTATCCTAACATGAGGTCTATCTTTAAAAATGATTTATGTGCATTTGAAATGAAACTTTGCTTCTTTAATGTGAAATGTTCTGAAAATGTTAATTAAGCATTCAATGCTACAATATCCTTGTTGATTCTATGAAAGATCTATCCATTGACAGCGGTGTGTTAAAATTCCCTATAAGGACTGTATTGCTGTTGATATCCTTCTGAAAGTTCTTCAAAATTTTCCTTATGTATTTAGGTGTTCCTATTTTGGATGCATATATGTTTACAAGGTTTATATCCTCTTGTTGGACCATTCCCTTAAGTACTATGTAAGAGTTTCTGAGACTCAGGAATGCAGTCTCTTCGATCTCCTTTGCTGGATGCTCCAGGGATGCCCTTTATTTAGTTTATGTGGGCTCTCTTATTTTACTTGGGCTTTGATTATTGATGGTGCATTCATTTGTGGGCTCTTTCCTATAAATGGCCCCCTGAATTCTTCCTTCCAAATGGCACACTCCTCACAGTCCTCACACAGCCCCCTGAATTGTATGCAGTACCTAGTGGAAAAGGCAATGCTAAATGATTATTATGGTTGCCTAGAATTTCTATGAAATATACAATTTTGCTGCCACATTTTGCTTCAAAATTAATAATTTAACTAGCTTGAATGATTCTTTTCTAATAAATAACAATTAAGCAGTCTATCCTATATTATCCTGTTGAAATCAACTCTATCTCATTCTTACTTTGTATTCTCTTGGAGAAAAAGAAAAGAAAAGAAATTGCCATCTCTTATGTAGAAATAGCTTATTTTAAGATGGTGTTGTCAAGTTAGACTTGGTTTTTATTTTAAGATTAAACACTAATTATGGCAAGACAGAAATAAACCTCTGACTTTTATCAAAGAATAAAAAGCCTAAAACAAGGCAGTCTATTCAAGTCTGCAAGACTATACATTTCAGAATTAGCAAGGTAATCCTAAGTACAAAGCAAAAAACCACAGTAGGATTCCTGCTTAAAATGATCCCAGGCATTCAGGGGTCACTACATGTTGGCATGTATGGTGGGGAGAGAGACTAAACTCATGCATGTGTTGGGGAAATGGAAAGTAAGTGAGAGAGAGAATAGCCTATAGGTTAGAAACAGGGACTCTGCACCCAGCCTGACTGGGTTAAAATTGCAGTTTGGTCATTTACTATGTGATTTTGGGCTAAAAAAAGGAAAAATTAGTAACTTCCTCTTTAGACTGATATTAGGAGTTAGTATAGTTGTGAGCTACATAAGAACATTTTGGTCAATGGCTGCACATGCAATACTGGCCTCATAAGGTCATAATGAAGCTGAAAACTTTCTGTCACTTAGTGACTTCGTGGTCATGGTAACAATGTAGTCCAGCATGTTACTCACATATTTGTGGTGATGCTGGTACAAACAAACTTACTGAGCTGCCAATTGTACAAAAGTATAGCATGTACAATTATGCAGAGCACATAATACTTGATCATAATAATAAACAACTGTGTTCTAGTTTACGTGTTTACTGCTGCACTATACTTTTTATTGTTATTTTAGTGTATACTTTTTCTACTTATAAAGAAATTGTTGTCTTTTTGTTTTGTTGATCATTTCCTTCACTGTACAGGGCCTTTTAGTTTTATGTAGTTCTACTTGTTTATTTGTTTGTTTGTTTGATTCCCTTGCCTGAGAAGACAAATCCAAAAACATATTGGTAAGAGTGATATCAAAGAGTTTACTGCCTATGTTTTCTTTTAGGAGGTTTATGGTTTTAGGTCTTACATTTAAGTCTTTAATTCATTTTGCATTTGTTTTTGTACATGGTGTAAGAAAGTGATCCTGTTTCATTTTATTGCATGAATTTGTCCAATTTCCCAAATCCCCATTGTATATTCTTGACTCTTTTGTCATAGATCATTGGCTATGTAGGCATGGATTTATTTCTGGGCTCTCTATTTTGTTCCATTGATCTGTGTGTCTGTTTTTATGCCAGTACCATGCTGTTTTCATTACTATAGTCTTGTATTATTGTTTGATATCAGGTAGCTTGACACTTCCCACATTGTTCTTCTCTCTCAATATTGCTTTTGCTATTCAGGGTCTTTTGTGGGTCCATATGAATTTTAGCATTATTTGATCTAGTTCTGTGAAAAATGACATTGATATTTTGATAGAGATTGAATTAAATCTGTAGATTGTTTTGTGTAGTACTGAATGGAGGAAGATATTCACCAATGATACATTTGATAAGGGGTTAATATTCAAAATATATAGGAAACTCATACAACTTGACACCAAAAAATCATTAAAAATGATCAATAGACATGTGGAAAGATGTGAAACACCCCTAATCATCAGAGAAATGCAAATTAAAACCACAATAAGACATCATCTCACATCCATCAGAATGGCTATCATTAACAAATCAATAAACAAGTGCTGGTGATAATGTGGAGAAAAGGAACACTTGTTCACTGTTGGTGGGATTGTAAATGGGCACAACAACTATGGAAAATGATCTGGAGGTTCCTCAAAAAATGAAAATAAAACTGCAGTATGACTCAGCAACACCACTTCTGAGTATATATCCAGAGAAACCCCAAACAGTAATTTGAAAGAATATATGCACCCTTATTTTTATTGCAGTATTATTTACAATAGCTAAGAAATGAAAAAACCTCAAATGTTCATCAATGGATGGATGGATAAAGATGTGGTATCTATATACATGGTAAAATATTGCTCAGTCATTAAAAAATTTTATTGATACAATTTGTGACAATATAGATGGACCTAGAGCATATTAGACTAAGTGAAATAAGTCAGAGAAAAAGACAAATACCATATGATTTCACTTTTATGTAAAACCTAAAAAACAAAATAAGCAAAAGCAAAAGAAATTCACAAGTACTGATGACAGAATGATGATCACCAGATGGGAGAGATACTGGGGTCATGGGTTAAAAGGTAAAAGAGGTTAAGAAGTATAAATTACCATTTATAAATAGTCACAGGGATATAAAGTACAACATATGGAATATATTCAATAATATTGTAGTAACTATGTATGGTGTCAGCTTCATAAGTTATATAAATTTCTAATCCCTATGTTGGACACCTGAAACTAATGTCCACTGTATATCCACTGTATGTCAACTATAATTAAAATATAAATTTAAAAATTTTTTGGAGTTTACTATAAAATAGTATGTTGTGTTACTTCATCAATAGCCTCATACATCTCATATTTATCATCTCCTTTTTTAAATTTAATTATTGTTCAAGTACAGTTTTCTGACTTTTACTCCTATCCCAGCCCTCCCACCCAGTGCTCCCCACCTCCCTCCCATTTCCACCCTCCTTAGTTTTTGTCTACGTGTCCTTTTTACTTGTTCCTGTAAATCTTTCCCCTTTTCCCCTGAAATTCCCTCTCCTCCCCTTCTCTGTTCCCTGTCAGCCCGTTCTCTATTTCAGTGTCTTTGGTTATATTTTGCTTGCTGGTTTGTTTTGTGTTTTAGGTTCCTGTTTGAGGTGAGATCATATGGTATTTGTCCCTCACCACCTGGTTTATTTCACTTAGCATAACACCTTCCAATTCCATCCATGCTGTTGCAAAGAGTAGGAGCTCCTTTTTCCTTTCTGCTGCATAGAATTCCACTGTGTAAATGTACCATAGTTTTTGGATCCACTCATTTACTGATGGGCATCTAGGTTGCTTCCAACTCTTGGCTATTGTAAATTGTGCTGCTATGAACATTGGGATGCATAGGGTTTTTTTGATTGGTGTATTGCCTCTTTATTGTGTCATTTTCTCTTGTGTTTGCTTTAATATTGTGTTTTATAAATTTAGTGTAGCCTAAATGTACAGTGTTTATAAAGTTTGTAGTAGTGTACAGTAATGTCCGAGGCCTTCACAGTTACTCACCACTCACGCACTTACTGACTCAACCAGAGCAACTTCTAGTCCTTCAAGCTCCATTCATGGTCAGTGGCTTATAGAGGTGTACCATTTTAAAACCTTTTATACTGTATTTTTCCTGTACCGTTTCTACATTTAGATATGTTAAAATACGCAAATACTTGACATTGTGTTACAGTTGCCTAGAGTATTCAGTGAAGTAACATTTGGTACTTCAGAGCGCTAAGCTATAGCACAGAGTCTCAGTGTGTAGGAGGCTGTACTATCTGGGTTTAAGTGCACTCTATAGTGTTTGATAATGATGCATTTCTCAGAGAATGTTCATCATTAAGCAGTGCATGACTGCACATGAAAAGCACTTAGAACAGTTCCTGGATAATGGTGAACATTCAATAAATGTTAGCCAATGTCACTGGTACATGAAACAAAGGAGGGATGTTTGCTTTCGCCTGCAGTTTAGAATATGGATTATAAGTGATAAAGATTAAGATTAAAACAGGTCTTACAATTTTTCACTACACGTGTTTTACATGCTGGGTTAGGTTTATTCCTAGGTATTTTATTGTTTTTGAAGCAATTGTGAATGGGATTGTTTTCTTAATTTCCCTTTCTTATAATTAATTATTGGCATATAAAAGTGCAAACAATTTCTGGACACTAATTTTGTATTCTGCTACTTTACTGAATCCATTTATCAGTTCTAGTGGTCTCTTGGTAGAATCTTTAGGATTCTCTGTGTACAGTATTATGTCATCTGCCAATACAGACATTTTACTGATAACAGTTCCAGTTTGGATGGCTTTTATTTTTTCTTCTTCTCTGATTATTTTGGCTAGGACTTCCACTACTATGTTCAGTAAGAAAGGGGAAAGTGAACATCCCTGTTTTGTTCCCTATCTTAGGGGGAACACTTGTAGTTTTTTCCCATTGAGTGTGATGCTAGCAGTGGGTTTGTTATATATTACCTTTATTATGTTTAGATATGTTCCCTCTATTCCCACTTTGCTCAGACTTTTTAGTCATAAATGGTGCTGGATTTCATCAACAGTTTTTTCTATATTTGATATTGATATAATCATGTAGTTTTTATCCTTCAATAAATGTAGTGCATCACAATTATTGATTTGTGAATGTTTCACCAAACTTGCATTCCCAGAATGAATCCCACTTAATCATGGTGTATGATCTTTTGGTTTGTTAATATTTTGTTGATTTTAGTATCTATGTTCATCAGAGATATTGGCATTTCAGTTTGGGGAATTTATCTAAGGAAACCTGAAACACTAATTTGAAAGAACATGAGCACCCCTATGTTCATTTAGAATCTCCAAGATATGGAAGCAGCACAAACACATGAGTGGATAGAAAAAAACACTGTGGGACATTTACACAATCGAATACTACTAGGCTATTAAAAAAGAATAAAATTTTGCCCTTTGTAACAGTGTGGATGGACTGGGAGAACATTATGCTAAGTGAAATAAGCCAGTCAGAGAAGGACAAATGCCATATGATTTCACTCATATGTGGAATCTAATGAACAAACTGAACTAACAGCAAAACAAAGACAGACTTACAGAAAAAAAGCAGGCTGACATCTCTTGGGTAGGAGGTTGGGGCTGGAGGGATTGAGCAGAAATGAAATGAAAAAGAACTCATGGCCATGGACAACGGTGTGGTGATTGCGGGGGTGAAGAGGGTATAAGGAGGATAAAAGGTAATGGAAAAATATAATAAAGTAAATTTAAAGAATAAAAATAAAAGAAATATAAGATTAGATTAGAGTGATACTAAAATGAGACTTTCTCTAAAGTATTAGAAAGGGGTGGCTCTGTATAGGCAGGTGTTTCATTTCTTTTTTTTTTCAATTTATTTTTTAATTGTTCAAGTACAGTTTTCTGTCTTTTACTCCCATCCCAGCCCACCCACCAAGCACTCCCCCCTTTCTTGCATTTCCACCCCACCTAGTCTTTGTCCATGGGTCCTTTATGCTTGTTCCTGTAAACCCCTCCCCTTTCCCCTCTGGGCACTGTCAGCCTGTTCTCTATTTCAGTGTATTTGGTTATATTTTGCTTGTTTGATTGTTTCATTGTTTAGGTTCCTGTTCAAGGTGAGATCATGTGGTATTTGTTTTTCACCACCTGACTTATTTCACTCAGTGTAATGCTTTCCAGTTTTATCCATGTTGTTGCAAAGGATAGGAGCTCCATCTTTCTTTCTGCATTGGAATTCCATTGTGTAAATGTACCATAGTTTTTGGATCCACTCATTTACTGGCGAGCACCTAGGTTGCTTCCAACACTTGGCTATTGTAAATTGTGCTGCTATGAACATTGGGGTGCATAGGTTCTTTTGAACTGGTGTTTCAGAGTTCTTAGGGTATAATCCTAGCAATGGAATTGCCAGGTCAAAAGGCAAATCCATTTTTAGTTTTGTTAGAAAATCCCATAGTGTTTTCCATAGTGGTTGTACCAGTCTGCAATCCCGCTAACAGTGAACTAGACTTCCCTTTTCTCTACAACCTCTCCAACACTTGTTTATTGCTTTGTTTATGATGGTCATTCTGACCGGTGTGAGTGGTATCTCATTGTGGTTTTAATTTGCATCTCTCTGATAGCTAGCAATATTGAGCATCTTTTCATGTGTCTCTGGATTCTCTGTATGTCCTCCTTAGAGAAGTGTCTGTTCAAGTCCTTCGTCCACTTTTTAATTGGGTTGCTTGTCTTCTTTGAGTGGAGTTGTGTAAGTTCTTTGTATATTTTGGACATTAAACCCTTGTGTGAGGTATCATTGGCAAATACATTTTCGCATACAGTTGCTTGTCTTTTTATTTTAATGCTGTTTTCTTTAGCCGTGCAGAAGCTTTTTATTTTGATGAGATTGTATTTCCTTATTCTTTTCTTTATGTCCCTTGCTCTAGGAGAAATATCAGTAAAAATGCTGCTGGGTGAAATATCTGAGAATTTTCCAGCCTATATTCTCCTCTAGGACTTTAATTGTGTCATGGCTTATATTTAAGTCTTTTATCCACCTTGAATTTATTTTGTTGTGTGGTGTAAGTTGGTGCTCAAGTTTCATATTTTTGCATGTAGATGTACAGTTCTCCCAACACCATTTGTCAATGAGGCTATTTTTACTCCTTTTTATGTTGCTGTCCCCTTTGTTGAATATGATCATAGAGACCTTGGTTTATTTGTTGGCTCTCTGTTCTGTTCCATTCGTCTATGTGCCTGTTTTTATGCCAGTACCAGGCTGTTTTGATTACAATGGCCTTGTAACACAGTTTGGTATCAGGTATTGGTTTCCCTCCTACTATGCTCTTCTTTCTTTAAATTGCAGCTGATATTCGGGGTCATTTATGGTTCCATATATGATTCCAAACACTTTAAACACTTTTGAAGTGTTTGTTCTATGTCTGTGAAATATGCCATTGGTACTTTAACAGGTATTGCACTGAATCTGTAGTTGCTTTGAGTAGTATGGACATTTTGATGATGTTAATTCTTCCAATCCACGAATACAGTGTATGTTTCCATTTGTGTGTCTTCCTTGATTTCTTTCCTCAGTGTTGTGTAGTTTTCTGCATACAGGTCTTTTACCTCTCCGATTAGGTTTATTCCCAGGTATTTTATTTTTACTTTTGCTGTATCAAGTAGGTTTTTTTTTTTGTTTTCTGCTTCTGCTGCTTCATTGTTGGTGTACAAAAATGCCTTTGATTTCTGAATATTGACTTTGTATCTCACTGTTTTGCCAAATTCATTTATTAGTTCCAGCAGTTTTTGAGTAGGGTCTATAGGATTTTCCATGTACACTATCATGTCATCTGCAACCAGTAACAGTTTTGTTTCCTCCTTTCTGATTTGGATGCCTTTTATTTCCTTTTCTTGTCTGATCACTGTGGCTAAAACTTCCAATACTATGTTGAATAGAAGTGGTGAAAGTGGATAACCTTGTCTTGTTCCTGATCTTAGTGGAAAAGCTTTTAGTTTTTGCCCATTGAGTATGATGTTGGCTGTAGGTCCCTCATATATGGCCTTTATTATGTTGAGGAATGCTCCCTCTATTCCCACTTTGCTGAGCATTTTTATCATAAATGGGTGCTGTACCTTATCAAATGCTTTTTCCTCATCTGTTGATATGATCATGTGATTTTTGTCTTTGCTTTTGTTTATGTTGTGTATTACATTTACTGATTTGTGAATATTGAACCATCCATGCATTACTGGGATGAATCTCACTAGGTCATGGTGTATGATCTTTTTAATGTATTGTTGGATGCGGTTTGCCAATATTTTGTTGAGGATTTTAGCATCTATGTTCATCAGTGATATTGGTCTGAAGTTTTCTTTCTTCGTTGTGTCTTTATCTGGTTTTGAGATTAGGATGATATTGGCTTTATAAAAAGAATTTGGGATTCTTCCATCATTTTGAATTTTTTTGAACAGTCTGGAAAGGATAGGGGTTAGTTAGCTCTTCCTTAAATGCTTTGTAGAATTCTCCTGTGAAACCATCTGGTCCAGGGCTTTTGTGTGTCAGGAATTTTTTTGATTACTGCTTTGATTTTGTCTGCTGTTATTGGTCTGTTCAGGCTTTCTGCTTCTTCTTCATTGAGCTTTGGGAGGCTATTTTTCTAGAAATCTGTCCATTTCACCTAGATTTTCAAATTTCTTGGCATACTTTTCTTCATAGTAATTTCTTACAATCCTTTGTATTTCTGAGGTGTTAGTTGTAATCTCTCCTCTTTCATTTTTGATTGTTTATTTGTGTCCTCTTTCTTTTTTTCTTGATGAGCCTACTTAAAGGCTTGTTTTTTCTTTTTTTCTTTTTTTTTTTTTTTACCATTTCAAAGAACCAGCTCCTGGATTCAATGAGCCTTAGACTTGTGATTTTCATTTCTATGTCATTTAATTCTGCTCTGATCTTGGTTATTTCTTTTTTTCTACTAGCTCTGGGCTCTTTGTTGTTGTTCCTTGAGTTCTTGTTAGCATAGGGTTAGGTTGTTTGTTTGAAATGTTTCTATCTGTTTTAGGTAGGCCTGCATTACTATAAACTTCCCTCTCAGGACTGCCTTCACTGTGTCCCATAAATTTTGAGTTGTTGTCAGTTCATTTTCATTTGTTTTCAGAAACTTTTTGGTTTTATTTCTAATTTCATTCTTGACCCATTCATTGTTTAATAGCAAGGTATTCAATCTCCATGATTTTGAGTGTTTGGGGTTGGTTTCTAGTTTCAGTACCTTGTGGTCAGAGAAAATGTTTGGCATGATTTCATTTTTCTTGAATTTGTTGAGGCTCTTTTGTGGCCTATCATGTGGTCTATATTCGAACACATTCCATGTGCATTTAAACAAAATGCATATTTAGCTTCTTTGGGATGAAGGGTTCTATATATATATCAGTTAAGTCCATTTCATCTAGGGCATTGTTCAATGCCACAATATCTTTGTTGATATTTTGTTTGGTAGCTATGTCCATTTTTGACAGTGGGTGTTAAAATCTTTTAGTATAATTGTGTTGCTGTCAATATCTTTCTTGAAGTCCTCTAAGATTTCCTTTATGTATTTGGGTGCTCCTATGTTGGGTGCATATATATTTACAGTGTTTATGTCTTCTTGGTGGATTCTCCCCTTGAGTATTATGAAGTGACCTTCTGGGTCTCTCTTTATGGCCCCTTTCTGAAGTCTATTTTGTCTGATATGAGTACTGCTACCCTGTTTTTTTTTCCTGTCCATTTACTTGGAAAAATTTCTTTCTATTCCTGCACTTTCAGTCTGTGTAGGTGTTTTATCCTGAGGTGGGTCTCTTGTAGGCAGCATATGTGGGGGTCATGCTTTCTTATCCATTCAGCTATTCTATGTCTATTAATTGGAGCATTTAATCCATTTGCATTTAAGCTTATTATTGATAGGTGGTTATTCATTGTCATTTTCATTGTGTTCTCCTCTCTCTCTCTCTTCCTTCCTTTTCTTAAAGCAGTCCCTTTAGCATGTCTTGCAGAGCTGGTTTGGTGGAGGTGGATTCTTTTAGACTTTTTTTTTTTTTTTGTCTTGGAAGCTCTTTATTTGGCCTTCTATTTTGATTGAGAGCCTTGCTGGATAAAGTAGCCTTGGTTGTAGCCCTTTGGTTCTCATTACTTGGAATATCTCTTGCCATTCTCTTCTGGCTTGGTGTGTTTCCATTGAGGACTCAGTTGCTAACCTTATTGTGGCTTCCTTTTATGTTATTTCATTTTTCTTCCTTGTTGCCTTTAAGATTCTGTCTTTATCTTGGAATTTTGCCATTTTAATTATGATGTGTCTTGAAGTGGGCCTCTTTGGGTTCCTCTTGATTGGGAGTCTCTGTGTTTCCTGGATTTGTGTGACTTTTTCTCTCATCAAATTAGGGAAGTTTTCCATCATTAGTTTTTCAAATAGGTTTTCTATCCCTTGTTCTTTGTCTTTTCCTTTTGGTATCTCAATTATTTGGATATTATTATGTTTCATATTGTCTTGTATTTCTCTTAATTCTTCTTCATTCTTTCTGAGCCTCTTTTCTTTTTCTTGTTCTTTCTTTCTGGGTGTTTTTTTCCATTTTGGCCTCCAGCTCACTGATCTAATCTTCTGCTTCATTTATCCTGCTTTTCCTTCCTTCTACTGTGTTCTTCAGTTCAAAAATTGTATTCTTCATTTCCTTTTGGCCCTTGTTGATAGTTTCTGTTTTCCTGTTCATGTTCATATATTTTTCAGCGAGTTCACTGTAGTTTCCCTGTAGTTTCTTGTAATTCACTGTGAGTTCATGGAGCTTCCTGATAACCATTGCTTTCAACTCAATATCTGATAGTTGAGTTGCCTCTATTTAATTTAAAATTCTTTCTGAGGTTTCCTCCTTTCCTTTCACTTGGGGATTGTGTCTTTGTCATCCCATTTTTTTGTGAGACTCTTCTTGTTAGCTTCAGCTTCTTAAATTTATCTGTTCTAACTCTCTGGGTTTATGGTGTAAACTTCTGTGGTAGAATACATGTGAGATTCAGTGGTGCAGTCTCCTTTGGGTACCCTGGTGTTCACCACTTCCACCTACTCTTTCTTGTGATCACTTGGAGGGGTAAGGAAAAGTGGTTTAAAATAGCAAGAGAGTATTCTATGATATTTACAGTAGCAGCCAGTAAAGAATAGATAGGAGATCCTATGGCTATGTATAGTGTTAACCATTATATTCCACCCAACAAGTAACTTTTTAGAAAGAATGGAAAGAAGATAAGACTCTTGTTGGGGAGGGAAGGATTGTGAGTTGGAACTAGAAAGCAGTGAGGTTGTGGGAGGTCAGATTCTGAGGTAAGGTGAGAGCAAAGGATAGTAAATAAGTGTAGTGTGTGAGAGAATAGAGTTAACCACTACAGTAATAGAGTTCAGGAAACCATGAAGTAGGCTGAGATCTGGGAGGGGTTTTGTGTGGTATTTACAATAGTATGGAACAGCTATTATTTACAATAATATTAGAGCAACAATCATATGATGGATCTATGAGATCTAGATACCAAGAATAGAAAGTATCCGACCTTCAGTAGTGTGCTAATAGAACACAAGTGAAGTGAAGGATAGTAAATTAGCAACACAGTATGAATGAGAGGACAGGGGAAACCTGTCAAATGATATAATATAACCAGCCAGTCAAAGAAAACTTAACAGAAAGAAGATGAATACAAAAATATTATTCAAATAAAAGATGTAATAATAATGTAATAATAATAATAATATGCAATATCTTGCAGGTTCTCTGTAACAGCAAAGTGAAATTTGTCTCTCTGTCTCAGCTGTTGGCATGCCCCCTCTTTGGGTCCAACTCTGGTGTTTTCACAGTTCCTGTTTTTTTTTGTCTCATTTGTGGGTATTTCAAAAAAAAAGCAGACTAAGGAAGGTTGAAGAAATAAAATTGGAAAGAAAGGAAAAAGGAAGAAAATAAGAAAGAAGGAAGGAGAAGCAAAAGGAACTAAGAGATAAAAATAATAAACATTAAAAAATTAAAAATTACTATAAAAATCAATCAAACAAACAAAAAACAAAAACACACAAAAAATACAACAACAAAAAAACCTCTTGCTGCTTTCAAAGTGGCCAAACGGGTTTTTCTGTTCTTGCTGGCTTCAGCAGGCTGAAGAGTGGATTTACAGATGTGGGCAGGTCTCTTGACGTGCACTCACTCTGAGTTTACCGATGTGGTCTCTGTTTCTCAGGAGGCACCCTGGATCACTCCAGATCTGCTGGTGCAGTTTCTGGGTCTCTGGAGGTGGGCACGCTCAAGCCGTGTTTCCAGAGGTGCGAGTGATCACTCCGAGAGTTTACTGGTGTGGTCTCAGAGTCTCGAGTCTCCAGTCTCCGTGTCTCCAGAAGAACCTGTGCTCTCTTCCAGTTCTCGGGTTTGGTCCCCGGGTGTTCCACAAAGCTCTCCCTTTCAGGGGTGCAGGTGCTCATGCCTGACCAGGCTGCCTCCAGTTACATGAGCTCTGGCATACACTCTTCCTAGGGATATGCGTGGGTACTCACAGCCCCTGTGTGTTTGCCACTCAGTCCTTACTCTCCTCTCTGTGACTTCAAGCAACCAGGTCTCTCCCAGTGCTGCTCAAATCCTGCTTGGCTGGGGAGGGACCCCTGACCCAGCTCTTTCCCAAGAGCCCTGTGGCCGGCCCAGCAGGCCTCAGGCCTGGGGCTGTAGCCTCCCTGGTCCCTGCGCTGATCTCTGGGCCCTTATTGTCCTGAAGCACTCTCCTTACCATCTGGTTTTTCAATGTCCGCTACAATTTTTGATCTCCTATTTTCATATATGCTGTGGTACTGTTGGCTATCTGCTCTGTTCCGCTGTAGATCGGCCAGGTTTCTCTCCTGTGTGTAGGGGGAAGTGGAATCTGCTCCCTCATACCTAGCTGCCATCTTCTCTCTCCTTTTTTCATACGTTTTAAGCAGATTACCCAACTTCTTCCAAAGCTCCAATTACATCATTAGATAGCAGTGTAAAATTCCCAATAATTTCTAAATACATTAATTCTACTTTTGAATTTTTGGAGTATTCAACATCCAAATACTTCAAGAAAAAAGTCAGCCAGAGAAAGAAAAATACCATCTGATTTCACTTATATGTGGAATCTAAAGAACAAAATACACGAACAAACAAAATTGAAACAGACATAGAGAACAGGCTGATGGTTGCCACAGGGTTGGGGCATTTGGGAATGGGTAAAAATAATGAAGGGGTTAAGAAGTACAGATTGATAGTTATAAAACAGTTACAGGGATGTAAGGTACAGCATAGAGAATAGAGTCAATGATATTGTAATAACCATGTATGGTGCCATGTGGTTACTGGGACTAATGGGAGGGACATTTTGTAAGGCATGTGATTGTCTAACCACTATGCTGTACAACTGAAACCAATGTAAAATAATATGGACAGTGAACTGTAATTTAAAAATAAAATTTAATAAAAGAAAAAAATACAAAGAATCACATGAAAATGCTTAGAAAATTGCACCATTAATATCCCTAAGTGATTAATGTTGAATCCATTTAAAGAAGTAGTGCTATGTAAAGGTATTTAATATGTAGAGCAAAATATATTTACAAATTTTAAATATATATGGATACAAATTAGAATATGTAAATGTGATTTTGAAAAATGATTTTAGTGTGCTTTTAAAATTCAGTTTGTGGCTTACTATATTTAGATAATAAAATTCCACCAGCATTATACTTGACTTATGAATTCAAAGTACCTTTTTAGTAGCAGCTCTTGAAATGTGTGGGTGGGGCCATATTGATGAATGAGCTCTGTAACAAGAATAATGACTGGTCTCACACTCTTTTCATAAGGATATTTCAAATTTATCATATAAAGTAGGCTCCTGCAGACATAAAAACAATCTAGGAAGAAGAATATAGTATTTATTTCAAACAATGAACATAATTAAAATAGAATAAGGAAACATTCAGGCTTTGGAGAGTACATACTCTGTAATCAAATTGTATTGATCAAATATTGAGAAAAAATGACTTTCAAAGTTTTTCCAGAGTATTTCCACACTCAAATATAGCCACATCACTAAGGTAATTTTGTATCATATGCCCAGCTGTCAAGGTGAGCTAGGCTTAGATAGAAAATGATCATTGCTATAATGGTAAATTCTCTTTGGGAATGTGGATTGCACCTGCTAGTCAGGTGTCCTGCCACTGTAGTCTAAGCTGTACAACATGATTACTTACTCCAGGGGCTAGGATCATTGACCACTGACTATTTCTGTTACCACCAGATATATGTATTTTGGGGAGTGGGGGGCAACATCATTTCTGGTGATGTGGTATGCATACTCCACACTTCAATTACCAAAGTGAAGGAAGATGACAGAAAAGGATTTGCCTCCTTGGGTTTTAGAGTTACCTTCATCTGAGTTTCTAAGAAAGAATAGAACTGTGAGAGCTATAAGTGATCATTACAAGTAATCCCTTTATCTTGTTGGATATTCTAGCACTTTTTCTCTTTTTGTTGTCATAGCAACTGAAAAAGGGCTGTGGAAGAATGTCTCTCAACTGGGATTTGTCTGATGTTTTTCTCTTGATTAGACAGAGACATAAGTTTCTGGAGGAAGGCCACAGAAATAAAGTATCATATTAATCATATCATATCAAATGCACAAAATTATCAATACAGTCTGTTACTGTTGATGTTAACCTTAGTTACCTGGCTAAGATTGTGCTTGTCAGGTTTTCCATTGTGAAGTTACTCTCCACCCTATATGGTACTTTTTAGGAGACAGTCATCATGTACAACCAATACTTAAAATGTGGAGAGTTATGCTCCTCCTCCTTGAGGGTGGGATATCTACATAAATTAGTTGGGATTCTTCTGCATGGAGGATTTGTCCATTTTTCTCATATTCACTCATTCATTCAATGAATCAATCATTCATTTATATCACTATGGACTCATGGATACTTATTTTATATTGTGGGGTATTACCTAATGTTACCTTATTTTTGTGCAAATTATTCCAGCTTTGACTATTTCAGGGTTCTTTCAGTTGGCTGACAATTATCCCTCAAAAGGTCAGAGTCATTAAAATGCATAAGAGTCTGGGAATCTATCACAATTAAGAGAAGCCTAAAGAGACATGGTAACTAATTGTAATGTGGTACACTGGATGGAATCTTGAGCTAGGAAAAAAGACATTTTGGTAAAAACTGAGGAATATTTTTAAAAATTAAGGGAATTTGAATAAAGAATAGACTTTCATTAACAACAATGAATCAATATGGTTCATTTATTGTGACAAATGTATCATACTGATGTAAGGTATTAATAAGAGAATAAATGTTGCTGGAAAACTGAATAGTCACATGTAAACATTTTAAACTGGACACCATCTTACACTGTACACAAAACTCAAATAAAATGAATTAAAACTTGAATGTAACACTTGAAACCATAAAATTCCTCGAAGAAAACATAAGGGGTACCCTCTTCTATGTTGGTCATGTCAATGATTTTTTTGGATCTGACACCAAAAAGTAAAGACAACAAAAGAAAAAATAAACTAGAGAGACTACATCAAACTAAAAGAGTTCTGCACAGCAAAAGAGACAGTCCATAAAATGAAATGGCAAATTATGGAATGGAATAAAATACTTGCAAAGCACATATTCAATAAGGGGTTAATATACAGAATTTACAAGGAACTCATACAAATCAGTAGCAAAAGAACCAAAGAACCCAATTAAAAATTGGTAAAGGGTCTAAATAGACATTTTCTCCCAAAAGACATTCAGAGGGCCAACAGATACATAAAAAAAGTGCTCAACATTACCAGTCAGCAGGCAAATGCAAATCAAAACTACAATGAGATACCACCACACACTCCTTAGGGTATCTTTTATCAAAAAGACAAAAGATAGTCCTGGCTGGTGTGGCTCAGTGGATTGAGTTCTGGCCTGCGAACCAAGGAGTCACTGGTTCAATTCCCAGCCAGGGCACATGTCTGGGTTGTGGGGCAGGTCCCAGGTCAGGGGCATGGGAGAGGCAACCACACATTGATGTTTGTCTCCCCCTCTTCATTCCTCCTTCCCCTCTCTAAAAATATATTGGTGGGATTGTAGTCTAGTGTAATAACTATGGAAAATGGTATGGGAGTTCCTCAAGAAATTAAAACTAGAACTACCATATGATCCAGCAATCCTATTTCTGAATATTTATGAAGAGGGGCCCAACACAACCTGGAATTATCTTTTGGAGGGTAGGCACCTTGTAGTACAGGCTTCCCCTGCTAGGTGAGTGTTCTAGGAACCCATCTGTATCAGTGTACCAGCTCCTGTTGTTGTAAGAGGCTGTGTTGGCTTCCGTGAATTTCTTTTGAAGACTCTTTCAGTGTATTTGTCTATTCCATGGTGGGTGATTTAAGAGCACACCTGCCAATGGTGCACTGAGTGTTCAGCAGTTTTTGACCAAAAACAGCATCACCCACATGCCCCACCCTCCCTATTCACCTTCCCTATTCACCTGGAGTAACTTTTTTATGTTTCTGCAGATGACAAAAGTCTTCAAAGGGAAACACTTTGCTGATGTGAAAGAGGTGAAATCAAAAATGGCAGAAGTGCTAAAGGACATCAAAATCAACAAGTTCAAATACTATTTGGAGCAGTGGAAGAAACATCTCAATAGGTGTATTACATCAAATGTATAGTACTTTGAAGGTGACTAAATTTTAAATATGTAAGAATAACTACACACTTTTAAAGTAAATATATTGTTCTTTTTAGTTTTAATTTTATTGTTTATGCTGTTACACTTGTTTCCACTTTTTCTCCCATTCCCCACTTCCACCGAACCCTATCCTCTCTGCACCCCAAGACAATCCCCATATTGCTGTTCCCATCCATGGGTTGTGCATAAATTTCTTTGGTTAATCCCTTTCCCATCTTTCTTCCTGTCTCCCTACACCCTTTCCAGCAGCTTTCAGTTTTACGTGTTTAAGCTTCTGTTACTATTTTGTTTATTGGTTTATTGTGTTCATTAGATTAGAATATAAGTGGGATTATGTGGGGTTCTTTTTACCCCACTGACTGGCTTAACTCACTTAGCATAATTTTTTTAGGTCCATTCATGCTGTTGCAAAATGTGTTACTTCTTTTTTATTGCTGCATAGTATTCCATTGCAAATGTACCATAGATTTTTTATCCTGATGGGCACTTAGACTATTTCCAAATCTTGGTGATTGTAAATAACACTGTTATAAACATAGTACTGTATAGTTTTCATTGGACTGGTGTTTTGAGATCCTTGGGATATATTCCCAGAAGTGGAATCATTGGGTCAAAACAGAGTTCCATTTTTAATTATTTAAGGATACTCCATTGTGTTTCCCACAGTGGCTGCACCAGACTACATTCCCACCAAGAGTGCATTATGGTTCCCTTTTATCCACATCTTTACTTATACTTGTTTTTTGATTTACTGACGGTAGCCATTCTAACAGGTATAAGGTGATATCTTATTGAGGTTTAAATTTGCATTTCTGTGATGATTAATGATGTTGAGCATTTATTCATATGTCTACAGGCACTCCATATGCTGCTTTGGAGAAGTGCCTATTCAGGTCTTTTGCCTATTTCTCTTAGTCTGGTTGTTTGTCTTCCTGGAATTGAGTTGTATTTATTCTTTGTATATTTCGGAGAATAAACCTTGTCAGATGTATCATTGGCAAAAATGGTTTCCTATGGAGTGGGTTCCCTTTTCATCTTGCTGACTATTTCTGTAGCTTTACAGAATCTTTTTAATATGATGTAGTCCAATTTGTTTATTTTCTGCTTTGTTTCCAGTGCCTTAGGAGATATAGTGGTAAAAATATTTCTACATTGAATATCTGAGATTTTATTCCCTGTTTTCTTCCAGGATTTTTATGGTTTCACTACTTATATTTAAGTTTTTTATCCATTGAATTTATTTTTGTGTATGGTGTAAGTTAGTGGTCTAGTTTTCCCTTTTTTTACATGTACCAGTCTAGTTTTCTCAACACTATTTATTGAAGAGACTGTCTTTGCTCCATTGTATGCTCTCATCTCCTTTGTCAAATGTCTCATACAGGTGTGGGTTTATTCCTGTGCTCTCTATTCTGTTCCATCGACATATACATGTCTGCTCTTCTGCCAGTAGAAGGCTCTTTTTATTACAGTGGCTTTATAACATAGTTTGATATTAGAAGTTGTGATGCCTCCAGCTTTGTTTCATCTTTTGTAAGGTTGCTGAAGAGGCTCTTTAGGATGTTATGGTTCCATGTAAATTTTTGGAGTATTTGTTCTAGTTCTGTAAGGTATGCCATTGATATTTTAATAAAAATTATATTGAATGTATAAATTTCTTTGTGTAGAACAGACATTTTAATGATGTCAATTCTTCCAATCCATGAACACAGTATATGTGTTCCACTTATTTGTGCTTATTTGTGCTTCCACTTATTTGTATCTTCCTTGATTTCTTTCTTTAGTGGCCTATATTTTTCAGAGTGCAGATCTTTTACCTCTTTGGTTAAATTATTCTAGGTACCCTAATTTTTGTTGCAATAGTAAGTGAAATTGTTCTCTTAATTTCTCTCTTTGATAGCTCATTATTGTTGTATGAAAGTGCCATAGATTTATGGGTATCGGTTTTGTATCCTGCTACTTTACCAAATTCATTTGTTAAGTCTAGTAGTATTTCAGGGAAGTCTTTAGGGTTTTTTATGTACAATATGATGTCATCTGAGAATAATGACAGTTTTACTTACTCCTTTCGAATTTGGATGCCTTTTATTTCTTCTTCTTGTATGATTACTGTGGCTAGGACTTCCAGAACTATGTTGAATAAGAGTGATAAAAGTGGACATCCCTGTCTTGTTCCTTATCTTAGGGGGAATGCTTTTAGTTTTTGCCCATTGAGAATGATATTAGCTGAAGGTTTATCATATATGGCCTTTAGTATATTGAGGTATGTCTCTCTATTCCCACTCTGCTGAGTTTTTATCATGAATGGCTGCTGGACTTCATGAAATGTTTTTTTCACCTGTTGATATGGTCATGTGGTTTTTATCCTTTATTTTGTTTATGTGGTGAATCACATTCATAGACTTGTGAATATTGTACCAACCTTGCATCCACAGGAAAAAATCCCACTTGATCATGGTGTGTAATCTTTTGGATGTATTGCTGGATTCTGTTTGCTAATATTTTTTGACTTTTTAATTTTTATTCTTTTTATTTAATTATTTTTCAAGTACAGTTTTCTGTCCATTACTCCCATCCCATCCCCCCATGCTCCCCCTCTCCCTTCCATTTCCATCCTTCTCAATTGTTGTCCATGTATCCTTTATATATGTTCCTCTAAATCCCTCCCCAATTTCCCCCTGAAATTCCCTCCCCTCTCCCCTCTGGTCACTGTCAGCCTGTTTGCTAATATTTTATAGAGGATTATAGCATCTATGTTCATTGGGGATATTGACTTAAAATTTTTCTTTCTTTGTGGAATTTTTACCTTGTTTTAGAATTAGAATAATACTGTTTTTATAGAAATAGCTTATTTTCATTTTCCAGGTATAGTTGCTATGTTCTCTCCTCTTGATTTTTTTTGGAATAGTTTTAGAAAGATTGGTGATAGGTCTTCTATGAAAGATTGGTAAAATTTGCCTGTGAAGCCATCTTGTCTGAGGTTTTTGTATGCCAGGAGTTTATTTTTTTTATTTTTTATTACTGCTACTATTACATTCATTGTCATCAGTCTATTCAGGTTTTCTGCTTCTTCCTGATTCAGATTTGAGAGATTGTATGTTTCTAGGAATTTGTCTATTTTCCCACGTGGACCAATTTCTTGCCATATAGTTGTTCATAGTAATTTCTTATAACACCTTGTATTTCTATTATATCAGTTGTTACTTTGACTTTTCATTACTATTTCATTTATTTAGGTCCTTTCTCTCTTTTTTTTATTTAATGAGTCTGGTTAAAAGTCTATCTATCTTGTTTATCTTTTTGTAGAACAGCTCATGATTTTATTGATCTTTTGTATTTTTTTAATTATCTATGTCATTGATTTCTGAATTCTGTTTTTTTGGGTACCTCCTCATATCAGAGGAAACAAGAGAGATATGAGATATCTTCACTCTGTGCTCATTACAGCATTATTCAAAATAGCCAAGATATAGAAACAGGTTAAGTGTTTTTAAATGTAGGATGGATCAAGAAAATGTGGTGTATTTATACAATGGAATAGTATTCTATTTTTAAAAAAATTCTGTCATTTTTGTCAATATGGGTGAACTGAGAGGGCATTATATGAAGAGAATTAATCCTGAAAGAGAAAAATAAATATCTCATGGTATTCACTTATATGTGAAATTAATTAAAAACAAAAAGTTGAATTCATAAAAGCAGGGCAAAAAAGTGGTTGCCAGAGAGGATGGAGGTCGAGGGAGATAGAAAGAGGTTGATAAAAGTGAAAAAAATTTCAACTATTAAACAAATAAGTTATGAGTAATGTGCAACTTGTTGACTAGAGTTAACAACAGTGTTTTGCTTAAGTGTTCTCACAAGAAAAGGAAGAAAGGAAGGAAGGGAGAAAAAGAGAGAGAAAGAAAAAGTAGATATCTGAGGTTATAAATGTGTTAGTTAACTCAATGAAGGGAATTCTTTCACAATGTATACATATATCAAATCATAACATTGTATACTTTAAGGATCTTACAGTTTTATGTGTCAATTATGTGTAAATACAGATAAGGGGGAAAATTAAAAAAAACAAAGATTTCTGCTTAGGATATTTAAGCTTTGTAGAAAATGGTAGCTAAAACTGGGCTTTCTGCCTTTCATTTTTTTCCTTTTCTCAATGAATAGATAATATATTGCTTTTTTCCCTAGTCTCTCTCCCCCCTAATTTTTTTTTTTTACTTTCTGATTTTTTGAACATCCTCTGTTCTCTCTCAAATTCATGTAGGACCTAGGGAAGTCTAAATTACTTCCCTTTTTCAGCATTGATTATTTCAGAAAATGATCATTTTACTCTACAACTACTATTCTGTACTTAAGACATCCAAAGTATTTATTAGTTTTAATTCAGGTAGCATAACTGGAAAAAGTCAGAGAGTTTCTAGCTCATCTTCCATTGCTTTATTCTCTCTATTGTATGTTATTAAAACAGAGTAATAGTGAAGATCATTATGAACTTCCTTAAGAGAAGAAAAACAGCAGTCACAACCTTCTATTTCCTAACAGTAGTTGTTATTTCAGTTTCCAAGCATAGTTGCCATCTTTCAGTCTGACTTCCATTAACTTATTAAATAATTTGATTGAAATGTTATGATTTTAATTTCTTGCTTGAAAAGGCAACTAACCTTTGTGCTACTTGACTAAATCTCTTTTTCATTTTCATATCAAATGGCAAAAATATAGAATCTCCCTTTCTCTCTTTGAAAAAAATAAAAATTAAACATTTCCTTAAGTAAAATTGTCTTCTAAAAACATATGCACCCTGATGTTCATAGCAGCACAATTTACGATAGCCAAGAGTTGAAAGCAACCTAGATGCCCATTGGTAAATGACTGGATCAAAAAGCTATGGTACATTTACACAATGGAATTCTATGCTGCAGAAAGGAAGAAGGAGCTCCTACACTTTGCAACATCATGGATGGAAATGGAAAGCATTATGCTGAGTGAAATAAGCCAGGCAGTGAAAGACAAATACCATATGATATCACCGTTCACAGGAAGCTAAACAACAAAACAAACAAGCAAGCAAAATATGACCAAAGACACTGAAATACAGAACAGGCTGACAGGGACCAGAGGGGAGAGTGGAGAGAATCATAGGTGAAAAGGGGAAGGACTCACACGAACAAGTATAAAGGACACATGGACAATAACTAAGGTGGGGAGCAGAAATGGGAGGGAGGTGGGGAGCACTGAGGGGGACAGGGCTGGGAATATAAAACAGAAAACTGTACTTGAACAAGTACTAAATAAAAATAATAAATAAAAAACATAAGCAAAAATAATAAAATACTGCCTATATTAAAGTAACACAAACATTTCTGAAAACAGTTTTCAATTTTAGTCTTTGTAGCAAATTTTTTCAGCATTGTATAGCAATTCTCATGTCTATAAAGAACCAGGCTTCAGGAGGATCTGCATGGTTGTACTTCTTACTGGTTATTGAATATAATTACAGTATTTGATTTTATGTATACTGAGAAACTTATATACTAAATAAATGAAGTTTCTTGTAATGTTTCCACCAAAATAATAGTGATACTGGGTATGGGCTATATGGGAGTCTCTTGGAATTAACTTTGCAACTATTTTGTAAATCTAAACCTATACTAAAATAAAGTTAAGAAAAAAGGGTCCAGAGAGGAGAGGGGAGAAAATCATAGGGGAAAAGGGGAGGGACTCACATGAATAAGTATAAAGGACACATGGACAATAATTAAGGTGGGGGGCGGAAATGGGAGGGAGGTGGGGAGCACTGGGGGGCAGGGCAGGGAATATAATCAGAAAACTGTACTTGAATAAGAATTAAATTTAAAAAAACAAACTAATGCTCTTAGCTTCCATTGAGCAGAATTTGAAAGGAGTCAAGAATCTGGTTTGAGAAACACTCCTGCTGCCAAAGAAAAAATAAAGATCAGCTTAGTTTTCGCTATAAATGGAAATATTCTAGTTTTCTTCTTCTAAATTGATTCTCAAGCCTCTCAGAAGAACTTCTTGTGCTTATTAAACAGTCAACTCACCAACAGTGATCTAAAACTTGTCATCTTCAGACAGGCGAATGACAAGTTAAGTTAATGTCACGGTGTATCAACAAACAGTCTCAGAAGACCTAGTGCTACATGACTTGGGGCAGGGCTGTGCCATGGTTATGGAAGCCTAAGATAGTGTCACCTTGTATATCTCTAACTACCTGTGCTCAGTTTCTCAAATTCCCCTTGGTAGTCGCTTACATGTTTTCCGGGTGAAGCTCAGTCCATAAGCAGAGAGCATCATCTCTGCGCTTTAGGAAATGATGACTCAGCATAGCCAGCCCCGGGTTGCACTGTCCTCTTTGATAGCCATGTCACATCCTGTAGTGACAGGTAATTAGGCTGGCCAGCTGACCCTTAGGGTTCTTTAAGCACTAAAGATTAACAAGATTTTTTTCTGTCCCATTAAATGTCTGTATTTCTGATTTGTGTCTTTATGCATTGATCTCTATTTCTTGGCCCACTTATCTTGGGATTTGTAACACTTCCCTTTCTACATTCACTTTTCTCTTTGAAAATCCTTAATTTGTGTTAGAAGGAAATCAATAATTACATAATTTTAAGATGTTGAAGACCCTGATTAGCTCTGACATTTTCTGTTTTGCAAGTAACTGAAAATCAAAGTCAAATTGAGGCTGTGATTAAAAGAGTACCCCTAAAATATGCATTTGAAGTTTAGGAGCAGCTAAGGCATAATTATTATGATGATAAAAGGCAGTTACTTCTTTTCTTCTAGTATTTTCAGGGAGAGGCAGGATTTTTGTACTTCATTCAGAAAGTCATGGTAGATTCATCATCAGGAAAGCTTCTGAAAAGGGAAGTACTTGTTTCTCCAAGGGAGAGTCTTTCTGGAAGGAGATTTTATAACAAGGATATTGAAATGGCAACTAACTTGAGGCATCTATCTCAGAAATCATGACCTAATGGGAAACTGAGAGTCTATTCTTTGAAAATAATTAGCTTTTGTGTTTAATTTGTCATTAGTAAAATTATCACTACCGTGAAAAAGCATGTGATTGCTACCAATGGCTCAGGGTCCTTTTTTGAGCAGCTTACATTCCACACACTTACCTGGGCAAATACTCTCTCAGTCAATACTGCTCAAGATGTAAAATGGGACAGATGCATTCAGTGCCAGGATGGTACAAATGGTCTTACTCATCTATTTCCCAGTGTACTTGGCACAATGTCCTGTTTATAGGTCCTTAAGGAATATTTGTTGCATTCTGTTGAATTATACTGAGAAGAGGCAGAAGTAGGCAAAGTACCTTGCCAAATCCCTTAATTCCCCAAATTCACATACTGCCAACAACAAACTGTAAATTACAACTGCCATAGATAGGTTTGAATTTCTGTTTAAATTTCTCACTTTGTTAGTGCTTGTAAAATTTCTCACTAGGTTAGTGCTTGTAAATTTAACACTCTAGTCACATTCCTGGCAGGAAGCTAAGCACTGGGATGGAAAATTAGAGAGGTCTAATCTAGCGCTCATCTTGCCAATACTCCTTGGAAGCAGAAGCTTCAGGGAAAACGCATCATGGTTTTCAGCTTCATTTTCTTTACTTAGGCAGAAAGGTGGGAAAGAGGCGCAAACACTACCATTTAAAAAAACAATTTAATCACTTAACAGAAAATAGATGTTTTACAGATCACCATATTAACTTTTTGGTGACATTCTATCATTAGCACTATGCTAATAAATGACCAAAAATCAGTTTTCAAAAGCAACATAGAAGTTATTCATCTTAAAGCATCAGAGTCTAAGATTTGGAGTGGAGAAGATATATGTAATATGTGTAGTTGCCCATATTTTAGGTAGCATGTCGGGGCCAGGGTTATGTGAAAACAATCCTAGGATCTCACTCTCGATTGCCCCAGCAAGTCTTGCTGGATACTGGATGATTCCCCTTTTCCCAGAGAGAGGGGCAGCACTCAATGTTGGGTTATGATGGAATTGAAAATTTCCTCCCTAATCAGGACTCTGTTCCAAGCATGAGCACTGAAATTTCACAGCTGCCCAAGGTTTTTGATATCAGCTAGCTGGTAATCCCAGAACAGGCCTGTAAATGTCTGACACTGAAAATCCAGACTGAAAATCCAGACTGCCTAGGGCCAAACAGCCCATCATTAAGGAAGTTATTTTCTCATATACATAGAGATACCCACATGTCCCTTTACTAGAATAAAACTCACACTCTGTGATGCAGACTTCCTGACTCAGCGTGCCTATCCATAGACAGAAGGGGAGATGGAGGACTTGTCATAATTCTGACTTGTTGACCCTGGTATTGTGCGTACTTTCTTTCCACTGTAATTCTTGTTCTTTAATTTATGTGATGTGGTATTTTGAAAATCACTAGCTCCTTACTCTACTTGTAGATTCCTTTAAAGGATCACTGTACACTACACTATTTTAAGAAGAAAAGTATAAACTTTGCACTAAAAATATAGGTCCATTAATTAAAGTTCCATGAATGCCAGTTTCATCCACTCCAAAATGAGATTGATAATCACCTCAGTTTCATTTGGATTTTAAATAAAATGATAAATTTAAAGCATTGAGTGCAGGCTCTGGCACATAGTATGGATCCAATATTTGAGTTATTTTCCAAGTTCTTCCACTGTTTCCCATCATACTTTCCTTTTAATTCCAAAATTAAGAGAAAAATTGTGAGAATAAAGGAGAAAATATTGAAGAAGATTAATTTGACCAAAAGTAGAGAGGAGCAAGACAAGGAAGCATGCCAGAAAGAAAGATGACTGTAGAACAAGGGTGATATATTTATAGGAAAGTTTTTTATATGACTTCAGTTGCATTTGGATGCCACCATCTCCTCTAGGCCTAAGCAAGGTATTTTTTTACCTTGCTTAGGTAAATGTAAAAATATAAATATAAAATATATTGCAGATATTTTTCTATTATTCCTTACTTATAATTAAACAAAGATGGATGTTGAGTTCTTTACCTATTCTAGTGCCTGTGAAGTCTGACTGGTATTCAATAGACACCAAAAGACACAGTATTTCAGGAAAGCAAGATCTTTGCTTTTTGAGAGTACCACTATCATGTCTTATAAACCTCCCTGCAAATATCTTAAGTGGTTAACAGTTTCCAGACAGCTGTGCTGTCCAGAGGCTGCCATGCTATGCTTTTATTGATGACCATAGCACTTATATTGGGCAAAGACAATGACAGCACCCAAATCACTCTAGAATTCAACTTGGAAAGGTTCATAACTCTTTAAATGGGTGCAATAGCTTTCAAGCTGTCAGAACAAAGGAAGAATTGTTTATAAAAGCAGCATCTCAACAGGGTGAAGAAACAAATGGAGTCCTGTGTATACCGGAAAAAGACAGTGAACCCACCATTAATATGAACTACAATGTTTTCTAAGCATGAAAAAAGGAATCTGATATTCCTGTTCTTCTTTTCCAAGTCAGTCTGAACTCTTGACTTAAAATAAACATTTGCAAATGACATATTTAGGCTTAGAAGTATATGCTAGTCAGACCAAATGCTGGTTCAAATGTCAAGGTGCTCAATTATTGGTAGTATTTATCCTAAATTCTGCACAGAATTTGCCATTTTTAATTATATTAACTCTGATCATGTATATTCTAGTTCATAAAGAATAAATTCTTGTTTAAGTTTTTCTATCCCAGGGGGTGTTTATAATGAGTACAGCTGAATACTAAAAATTATCTTCCAAAAGAAAAGAGACAAAATCATTTCTTATCAAAGTTGGAGAAAAATAAACTGCATATTCCCTCTGGAACCTGTCTCATATTGAAAACTATATCTTAAATTTATATATAATCTATAGTTTGCTAAACATGTTCACCTATTGTAACTGGAAGTTGCACATGCAACAGGTATATGAGCATGGATACTTGTTTTAGGAGCCTCTTCAGTCCCGGATTTCTCATTCATTGACTTTGTCAAGATACAGAAAATTTTCATCTAATTCTCTACAGCCAAGTGAGAAAGGCACTTTTGGATTCATAAGTCTATCTTAATCATTTACCACTTGCAACTTACCATGAGGACAATCACATCCTTTCTTTGGAGCTATTGTCTCATTCATAAAGTGGAATTATTTTAAATTGATGATTGCTAGGATACCTTTCAGTTCCAATGTTCTATGATTATGTATCTCACTTCCAAATTTTCTATATTCAAAGCAGGAATCAAGACAATTAAACAGCAGCAGTATTTCAGGAAGCTGGCTCAAGAGCAAAATCAGATACTATGAGAGAATCTCCAGACAAAGAGAAGTACATCAAGGACTCAGAGATGAGAATTGAGCCAAGATAGAGGTCAAAAGCACCAGAAACTCAAAGAGAGAAGATCTGGCTAGAAGTAGAGCCATGACTTGTAATGTCTATCTAAAAGTGCTGCATAGTATGGCATGTAAGGAATGTGTAGACATTCCATACAAGAAGAAGCCCAGGGAACCATCCTCTAAATATGATAGCCAAGAGTTGGAAGCAACCTAGATGCCCATCGGTAAATGACTGGATCAAAAAGTTATGGTACATTTACACAATGGAATTCTGTGCTGCAGAAAGAAAGAAGGAGCTTCTACCCTTTGCAACATCATGGATGGAACTGGAAAGCATTATGCTGAGCGAAATAAGCCAGGCAGTGAAAGACAAATACCATATGATATCACCATTCACAGGAATCTAAACAACAAAACAAACAAGCAAGCAAAATATGACCAAAGACACTTAAATACAGAACAGGCTGACAGGGACCAGAGGGGAGAGTGGAGAGAATCATAGGTGAAAAGGGGAAGGACTCACATGAACAAGTATAAAGGACACATGGACAATAACTAAAGTGGGGGGCAGAAATGGGAGGGAGGTGGGGAGCACTGGGGGGCAGGGCTGGGAATATAAGACAGGAAACTGTACTTGAACAAGAATTAAATAAAAATAAACAAACAAATAAATAAATAAATAAATAAATACTTAACGCTAGCCATGTCACCCAAAAGAAGCCCTTCCTAAGGGGCTGAAAGCACCAATGAACATTATGTGTGCCTATTTATCAAACTTTATTCATCTCAGAAGACTGCTTAGTGTGACTAGTGGCTGGAAACTGGGACATTTATGAAGGGTGTATACATATAAATACACATGAAAATATATATTTTATATATATTATATATACATACTCCTGTATCATTTTATGGTGGCAAGACTATAGAATATTTACAAGCAATCAAATAAAGTGAAGGATTTAGTCAGAAATTAAAAGAAGGTAGGAAGAAAAGAATTTGTGTTTTCATTGGTAATGCTCATTAAAATGGTACCAAGGAATGGTTTGCAAAAATGATAGACAAAATCAGTTGCAAAAACAAGTTTGTAGAGTAAAAGACTTGTGCCAATAGTGGTTAAAAACCTTAACTGAGATGTCCTGTATTAAGTGTGAACCTAGCTCAGGAAAGAGTATTCAATGGTTGTTAAATTTGACAGTGACCAGAGGGGAGAGGGGAGGGAATTTCAGGGGAAATAGGGGAGGGATTTAGAGGAACATATATAAAGGATACATGGACAACAACTGAGAAGGGTGGAAATGGGAGGGAGAGGGGAGCGTGGGGGATGGGACGGGATGAAAGTCATAGACAGAAAACTGTACTTGAAAAATAATTAAATAAATTTAAAAAAAATAAATAAATTTGAGGTCTTGATCTTCTAGGGGAAAAAATTAACACTTTTTCTGTTACTCAGGTTGAACTTCCTTACAGTTCTCTTATTCCTGTGCATATCTGAAAAAAAGCCTAGGGTCTGAGCTCAAAGGAGAGTAGATTAATTTTTTCTTTTAAGTTATATTTTATTAATTATGCTTCAGTTGTCCCAATTTTCCCCATTTGCCAACCTCACCCAGTTCCCCCAGTGCCTCAAGCAATCTCCACCCCTTTTTTCATGTCCATGGGTCATGTGTGTAAGTTCTCTGGCTCCTCCATTTCCTGTACTGTATATCCCCATGACTATTCTGTGACTTCCAATTTGTACTTCTTAATCCTCTCACTTCTTCACCTATTCCCCCAAATTCCCCTCCCATCTGGCAACCATCAAAATGCTCTTTGTATCCATGATTCTGTCTCTGTTCTTGTTTTCTTTGTTTTTTGATTCAATTGTTGATAGGTATGTGTTTACTGCTACTTTATTTTTCATAATTTTGATTATCTTTTTCTTTTTTAATATTTTATTTATTTATATTTAGATAGGAAGGGAAGGAGAGAAGGAGAGAAATATCAATGTATGTTTGCCTCTTGTGAGTCCCCTGCTGGGAACTGGCCTGCAACCCAGGCATGTGCCCTGATTGGGAATCGAACCGTGATTGTGTGGTTTGCAGGCCTGTGCTCAGTCCACTGAGCTACACCAGCCAGGGCTTGATTATCTTTTTCTTAAATAGGTCCCTTTAACATTTTATTTACAAATAGTTTGGTGGCAATGAACTCCTTTAATTTTTTCTTGTCTGGGAAGCTTTTAATCTCCCCTTTGTTTCTAAATTATATCTTTGCTGGGTGGAGCAATCTTGGCTCTAGGTACCTGCTTATCATAACTTTAAATATTTCTTGCCAATTTTTTCTGACCTGCAAAGTTTCTATTGAGAAATTAGCTGACAGTCTTATGGAAACTCCCCTACAGGTAACTAACTTCTTTTCTCTTGTGGCTTTTAAGATCCTCTCTTTATCTTTAACCTTTGGCATTTTAATTGTGATGCTTCTTGGTGTGGGCCTGTTTGCCTCCATCTTGTTTGGGACTTTTTGTGCTTCCTGGACTTTCAAGTCTATTTCCTTCACCAAATTAAGGAGGTTTTCTTTCATTACTTTTTCAAATATATTTTCAATTTCTCACTCTCTCTCTTTTCTTTCTGACACCCCTCTGATGTGAATGTTGGTATGCTTGAAGTTGTCCCAGAGCCTCCTCACACTATCCATATTTTTTTGTATTCTTTTTACTTTTTGTTGTTCTGATTGTTTGTTTTTTGTTTCCTTATATGTTCCATATCATTGCTTTGATTCTCAGCTTCATACATTCTGCTGTTGATTCCCTGTAAATAAATTGTTCTTCATTTCCATTAGTATATCCTTCATTTAGGCCACAGTTGTTTTTTTTTTTTAATGCTGTTGAGGCACTCACTATGTTCCTTGAGCTTCCTTATAACAAGTGTTTTGAATTATGCATCTGATAAATTGCTTATCTTCATTTTGTTTAGTTCTTTTTCTGTAGTTTTGAACTATTCTTTCATTTGGACCATGTTTCTTTGTTTCCTCATTTTGTCAGTCTCCCTGTGTTTGCTTCTACATATTAGGTAGAGCTGCTATGACTCTGCATCTTTGTAGTGTAGCCTAAAGTAGTAGGTACCCTGTAGGATCCATTGACACAGCCTTCCCTATCACCCAAGATGGGTACTCAAGGTGAAACCTCTATTTGGACCAAGTACACCTTCCTCTTGTAGTTGAGCCTTGATCGATGCTGACAGGTCAATGGGAGGGATTTAGCCAGGCTGATCAGCTGCAAGGACTGGCCATGACCACTGACCACCAACCTCCCGCCATCTGTGTAGCATCAGCCATGCATGGGTAGTGTGGTGGTGTGGTCCATAGCTATCCACTGGGTGTGCAGGCTCTGGGGTTTCCCAGGTGGTGCAGGTGAGGACCAGCCACCAGCTGTGCTCCCCCTGGGGCTACACAGCATAAACTACAAAGCAACCTTCAGAGGGCTGCTATTTGTGGTGGGCTTGTTAAATTTGTTTTCAAATTTCTTATTCCAGTGATTACCGAATATCAGTGTAAAAGAGAAAAGACAAAATAAGTCTCTAGTGTGTCAGATGGGTTTGCCTTTGCAATAATGTTTTATATGACATGACTGTGTAGAAGGCAAACATGGACTCTGTTATGTTACTTACTTTTATTTTGAAAGATATGATCAGCTTTGACGTTTAATCATTTACCTTTCCACAAAAATATTGGAACTGGAAGAGACATTGAAGAGTTTTCCCACCAGATTAATTTTACATTAGGTGCTGAACACTGGGACAGGCCAACCCCTGTCCCTGGATTTGACCAGGTGAGGTTGAAGAAGATGCATCTGAGACCAGACTCTTATTCTGAATCTAGTTAGGCTTCAGTTTGTTATTTTAAATATTTCCAAAAGACATTTTCAGTGTTTTCCCTGTTTCTCCTTCCTATTTTCTTTTTCTTCCCCCTTTCTCTATTCATCTGAGTATTATTATTTATAGTTTTGAAAGTTCTACTTAATTCTAATTACAACAATTCACAGTAATTCACTGAAGACTGCACTTTCTTTTAAGTCAGTTCCATTGTATTCTTTCTTCCATAATCAGTGATTCTGACATCAATCAATGGCAGAGTTTTAAATTTTTTATGAGAAATTGGTGTGATTAAGTAAAAGACAGTATGGTACCTGTCATGGGGATTTAAAACATTCCAGTTAAAAAGTCAGTGATGTGGTGATCAAAAACACATCTGAAAAGATTACAACAGCAGCTCTTGGAACACTGTTAAATTAATCATCTGGGAAACGGAGTAAAGCAAGAATTACATAGGGAGAGGGTTTCCACTGAGACTGTTAAAGATTGAGATGTTAATTCCTGGATATAGCAGCTGTCACAGGCTACCAGGAGTAATTCCTGAAAATAATATTAATATAGCCCTAGTTGGTGTGGCTCAGTGGATTGAGTGCTGGCCTGTGAATCACAGTGGTGCCAGTTTGATTCCCAGTCAGGGCACATGCCTGAGTTGCCGGCCAGGTCCCCGGTAGGGGGTGTGCCAGAGGCAACCACGCATTGTTGTTTCTCTTCCTCTTTCCCCCTCTCTTTAAAATAAATAAACAAAATCTTTAAAAAAAGAAAAAAGGAATATTAACCCAAATCCCACTGTTGACAGTTGACACTGTTACAGATGTCCACATTTCCTCTCCCTTTTCCCACCTCCACCCATCCCTCAGCCCCCAGCCCCTCTTCCCTCTGGTCATCACTACACTTTTGTATGTGTCTTTGAGATATACATATGTCTATACAAATGGCACTGTGTTATATGAATGAATGGTTTACAGACTGAGGAAATTAAAAGGGTCCCAATTTAAAGTCTATGACTAGGTTCTATTGTGCAGCTGCTAAAATTTGATAAGATCTTAATTCTTCTGAGACAAGCCATGTGCTTGAGGGGAACTAAATTCCCTGAGTGTTCATGGACCTCTATATTAGATGTACCTTCTCATAAAATTTACAGCATTTTTGCAATGAATTTTCTGGCTTCAATTGAAGGCTTTCCTCCTCTTGGAGCCTCAAAACATAATACATTTCTTCATTTATTTCTTTCAAAATGATACAGTTATTTAGAAATTAATGAGGTAAAGCAAAAGAAATAAAGTATCATTGTAAGAGTTTTATTTGGTCAGGTACTTAAATATAGCCTTCAATAATTGTAGCAGAAAGATACAGACATGTCCTTTGATGAGAAAATACTATAAATTACTTTTATTGTATAAGTAAATCTTTCTTATACTCTTTTGCTAAAAACTGTCATTTCGATTGTTTCAAAAATTAAAATACTTATAATTTATTTAGATTATCATGTGCCAATTCTTCCTCCTAGGAATAAGAATAGGTTTATTATCTACAATATCAAAATAATCACTAGATAGAGCAAAATTTTTCACCAGAGAGGGAGTTTTTTAAAAATACATTTCACAAATGATTTGATTTTTTTAAGCTGAAATTTTTCATCCATCAGATTTTTGTTGTACTGTAGACAATACTAAAATAGTAATAGGTGGTCAGTGCTTATCGACATTACATCAGAAAAATGAGAAGTCGCCCTGGCTGGTGCAGCTCAGTGGATTGAGCGTGGGCCTGTGAACCGGAGGATCGCGGTTCGATTCCCAGTCAGGGCACATGCCTGGGTTGCAGGCCGGCTCCTTGCAGGCCAACTACCAGCAGGGGATGCGTGAAAGGCAACCATACATTGATGTTTCTCTCCCTCTCTCCTTCCCCTCTAAATATAAATAAATAAATAAAGTCTTTAAAAAATGTTAAAAAAAGAAAAATGAGAAGTCAGAATAATTGGACTATGGAACATAATAGCTGAAGAAATAAATTTCACCTTTCGTTGTTTTGGAACATAACCAATTAGTATCTGAAAACAACAGGAAAACTTAAAATATGAGATTGTACTTTATGATAAATTGAATTCTGAAATTAAAAAGCAGTTTATCTTTTAAATATTTTCAAAATGCTATTTGGGGGTATCAAACAGTGAAATGAAGATAAGCAAGCAAAATAAAAGCATTTTTTCATAACCGGTAACCCTGGCCCATTGGTCTACAGGACAGGTGTTAGGGATGTCTTGAAGAGAAATGTCTTCTTCCTCTGTGTCCTCCAGTGTCAGTGGTTACAGACTTTCATGAGAGGACAGACCAATTTTGAGATAATAAAAATAAATGTCTCTATAAGACTGATCATAATGAAGAAAGACTCACATTTCTCTTTGGCTTGCATTGGAGAGAGCTATTTTTGGTCACAGATTTACTTTGGAGTCCATTAACCAACTAAAACCATTTGCTACTTAGGAATAATCCTGAATACAGTTTGTTATAAAATACAAATGAGAACTGGGTCATTGGGAAAGTGATTTACAGGAGCGGGGCTTTACAAACAGGCAGACCAGGGTGGCCATCAGGGATAGAAAAGGAATTGTCTTGGGGTTTATCCAAAACCAGTGACCTTTAAAGGGCGATTTCAGTCACCCCAAAAAGGTCAAGCAATCAAGTGTCCAGGATAAGAAGCTTTCAGATTTGTTGATGAAGTCACAGATTTAGTCTGTTATAATAAAGTTTGCCAAATTTCTGTTTCCAGACCCCAGTTACACTGTCTCAGCTATGCCCTCCTCAGTCATCAGCAAAGCCTCCTGTTGAGAATCTGCACAGGGGATTGTTTTCTGGCATCAGCTGGAAATCTCATTTGTGTTGTCCTGCTTTTCCTGTCAAGAGACTCCAGACTCCCTGAGCACAGGGAAATGAGGAGCCTCTTACTGCTGTGCATTGAAAGAAAGCCTTCCACACCATCCCCGTAATCAACCAAGTTCAAGCTCAATCACATAAGCTTAGATTCTGCAAATTTCATAGGCTATACAATGCAAAATTACACTGAGCCTTAATAAGTTGGACATGTAATCATCTAAGTTTTTTCCATATCTAATTAGTAAAATTGAACTTAAGATAAATGAAAACCAGTTCCTGGAGAGAGCTAGAGTTTCTCACAAGGAACATACGATTTCTGATTTCTTTTATTCTTTTAAATTCACTTCTCTGTTTTTGTGTTTGTTTTTGGTCACAGAATATACTGTCATTCCTGGTAATAATAAAAACCTAAACAAATGGCTATTAATGGCGTACCTTCTGTGCTCTAAACACTATGCTAGACATTTTACATTTTAAATTCAATACATCAAACTTTTACATAATATTATAAATTAGTAGTAATAGAAGAAATTGAAAATCAAGATTGGAAAGGATTTTGAGGATACTTCTGTATCAATTTTCTTCATCTGATTTCCAGTCTTTGATATGAGCCATGCTGCATTGAGTATCCCGTGTCCTTGTAAATATTCCACTGGGTTTTTAATACCGAATCATAAAATCAGTGGTCATAGAGTATAAATGGCTTCAATTCATCAAAATATGGCTTATACTTTTAGCCAATAGTAATTATATGGTATTCTCTATATTAATACATGTGGATCTGGGAACCAAATATGGAGACAGGAATGCCCTGCTCCTTTGGGGGTCTTTTGCTTCCCATTCCATCCCCATAAGTATAGTCCCTACTATATGGGTCTTTGTACCCAGAGGAAGGATGTTTCCACCAGAAGACATAGTCAAGTTTTTACTAAACCTAAAGTTGTAACTTCTGCCTGTCATCTTGGGGTCATCATGATACCAGACAAACAGGAAAAAGAAGGAGCTGTCATCCTGACAAAGGTAATCAACTCAGATAATTACAAGGAGGTAGAGGTAATGCTCATAATAGGAACAGCAAGGTATCCGTGGCTCTGGAACCCAAAAGAACCTCTCTGGTGCTTCCCCTTTTAGTAATAATCATAAACAGGCAATTGCAGTAAGAGTGACACAAGAGAACAAAGTAGCTGGGTCTGCAGCCACTTAAGCATGAAGGTCTGAGCTACTCCAGTGTTCACCAGGGGCTAGGGGAATCTTGAATAAATGAAAGGAAAGGTAGATAATGTACATCCATTATGGCTTTAGGAGCAAGTTCAACTTTCCCCACTAAACCTGTTGTAAATTTATTTTGAGAAATTGTAGCTGGATGCACCTCAAAGAAACAAAGACAAAGTAAACGTATTGTTGGGTCAAGTGAATGAGAGCGGTGTGGGGAGATCGCATCAGCGCTCTGTGCAGCTCTGTTCTGTGCTCTCGTTTACTTCAATATCTGTATCTTCATCTCCATGCTTGTCACATAGCCAGCCTTGAACTGCAGAAGAGTCAACAATCTAGGAGTAGCTATCACTCAGTGGTTTTGTGAAATTTTGTGTATATTTCCCAGCTCCTCTGCCCATTGAAAAGCAGGTATTTCCTGTATGTTTAATCTCCAGTTGTCCATCATGCTAGCTGGCTAAATAATACATTATATAATTCCTGCTTTCTACTTCTGTTTGTTCTTCATTTTTCCTACTGGTATTGCTTACACTACTTGTACTTAAATTTTTGACTCACATCCTGCTTCTGAAATAATTCAAACTGTGACACAGGGTCTCATCTGTATGCAGGAATCTCCATTCCAGCTCATGAAACTCAAGGTCATATCTCCATACAGGAGTGACACCTCAACTGGATTCACTCAGTAAAACACAATTTTGATCTCTTAATCTCTGCTTAAAATCTGATGTAATCAAGAAAACCCCCAGCTCTCTGGCATGGGTATACCAGGCCCTTGCCATCTTGTCTTAGCTTATTTTGCTTCACTGCTCCCCACCAAGCCCATTGACTTACTTTCCTTTATTCACCAGAAAGACCAGACTCATCCATATTCCCTACATGCTCTCCCCATGGTCCTACTCTCAGATATCTTCTCACATTTATGTTTTGTATTCAAATACTGGCTCATCCCATGTCTACAGATTGAAATACTACACACCTTTCATTGCTCGGATTAAGTGACATCTCTGTAAAGAACTCCATGTTTCTCTTATTTAGAAAGCACTGTCTTCCTATTTTCATGGTATGTTGTTGCTAAATATCTATAGAACATGTACCTTTCCATGTGTCACCACAAAAGTTACGTATCTACTGGACACACTGAGGAAAGAAAACTCTGTTTACATGTGAATCCTCTGTAATGTACAGTAACTTGTTCATGGTCAGGATTCATTAAACACTTGCAGAATGGATAAATGATCTCTGGTGAGCCAAAGTGAAGTTAATAATTGGACTATTTTAAGATTTTCATATTCAGAATGTCTTAATCTCCATATGCTTTGTGATAAAAAAGATTCACACATGTGAATATTGGCCTTGTCTTCTCTTTTATGATAGTTCCAATAGAGGAATTATAGGAAACTGTTCTGCATGGCATGGGCCCAGGCAGGACCCACACCCACAGATAGGTTCTCCTGTGGGAAATCAGGCCTAAGAAAGAATGCATAAAATCCTAGGAAACCTACTTTGCTAGTACCCTCAATTTAAATGATAAGGGTCCACCCGTGAAATGAGTTTGTTTCTCCTAAGTTTTATGGCCCTTTAGCTGTTTGACCCTGACTCAACATAGGCCCTCAGAGTTCTTTGAATGTTATCTATTTAGTCATTACTGCCTGACAATGATTGATGGGCCCAATCCGAGAATGTGGGTCTTTGGAACCACTGGTTGCTTATTGATTATGATAATTCTCTGTGTGCTTTGACACATTTGCAAATTATTTTCCCAGGGTTGTGTGAGAGACCAGCAAGTAGCAAGCTTTGTGGGATCTATAGCAGACCTAACTAAAAACAAGGGGGGAACTATAGGAGACTGTTCTGCATGGCGTGGACCCAGATAGGACCCACACCCGTGGATAGGTTCTCCTGTGGGGAATCAGGCCTGTATTGTACCTGGGCAGCCTTGAGACTTGCTTTTTTGCTAAAACTTCCTCACCCTGAATTGAGAAAGCAAACATTTACTGAATCTTTAAAGTAACTTCCTAAAATGTATGTTAAACCTTCCAAGGATGAGTGTAACCAGTTTAACCACTTTTCCGTTTGCATTGGCAAATATCCTTCTTCTGTGATGTGATTAGCAGTATCCTCTCCTTTGTTTACTGTAAAGGTAACCACCTAAAGTGAACCTGTGCAAAGTAAATGAGGACCATCATGTCATGTGCCCAGAAAGCAATAAAAGCTTGTCAAGCTTTTGCCTTGTCAAAGCCTTGCCTTGTCAAAGCAAGGCAAGGCAAAGCAAGGCAAGAGGCTCCCTCCTCTTGAGAGAGTGGTCGTGCCATCCCTTTTCCTCCACAGGACTCGGTAGTCCATGTATATTTGTCTCATGTCTCATCCACAATGTCGTGGACCTCACAAGCCACTGTCCATATCAGGAATACATAAAAGAGAAGAGAAAATGATAGTAGTGCCAGGGATCATTGGAAAAGAGTTCTCTGCTTTTGTCGCTGGGGATGTCAGTGAGCAATTGTGCAAAATAAGCATTGATGAGAATCAGTATCAACAGGATCATCTCCAAAACAGTTTTACACTACAGTCTTATAGAACTGTATAAAGACTGTACCAGTTGTGCAACCAGTAATGAGTCTCTTTGTTGACGTAGCGTTCTCCAGAAAGCATAAACTGAGATACAGTAGAAGGGCATCAGACTAAAACCATTTGGAAGGACTTTTTGTGACCATGTTTTTAAACATAAAAGTTTGGTGCTATTGATATATGTTTTACCCTATTTCCTCAGTGACATTCTGAGTCAATGGACAGATGAGCTCCCTGAAACATAACTTAAACTTTGGAGCATAGAAACATTTACTACAAGGATTATGCAACCTTGTTTTATACTAAAAATGCAAAGGCTTAAATTGTAGATATTTTTCCAGTTTTCCAAGTAGTGAGCTGAGAATACAGGGCGAAATAAGGGTTCAAATAACAATTTCCCTACTGTGTTCCCTTATTATAGCAAAGATTGAGGAAATAACACATATTCTGACACTTCACTCCTCTTTCCTCTTATCTGCAGACTTTTTATATTGGTGAAGTTGCTATGGAATCAGCAGGGGTTCTGCACATCAAGTATATGTCTGGGAGAGAAGAGAGAGAATTGTCCCAATATATAGCATTTTTTTAAAAAAGGGGGTTTTCTTGGGAAAATTTTCTAGGAACTCAGGAGAAGAAATAATAGATTAAAGATAACTTTGATGGGCAGTCAATTCTCTTTTAGTTCTTTAATTTGTTCATCCACATAAATTACCCTAGGATTATTTGTCCTTTGATTTTTTTCAAAATGAACTTAATATAGAGCCCTTTGGCTAGATTGGTTGACATTTTCTAAATCCTCATGAACTGGCATTTTAGTTTAACTAGCAAACGTATACTAAATATTTAAGTTTCTTTAAGGTCACAGAGTAGAATTTAGGCATTTGGATTAAAAATGAGCTGTTAAAATCTTACATGTCATGAAAAAATTAAAAGCAAAAGCAATATTATAAAATAGTTCAATGTTTAATAGTTCTATGTCAATTTATTTTCATTTCTAGCAGCTTGAAGATTTTATTTTAATCAGGAGGATATTTACAAGTGTTAGGAAAAATATACAACCACCGTCTGATATCATCACAATCATTCACATCTCCCAATAGCCCATCTGGCCAGAAAGAAAATAATGGCAGAATCTGCGAGGCAGAGTTTATGGCTGCTCCAAGCTAAGCTTATCTTTGGTTAAATCTATTATAGGTCATAAGCCAAATAAATACACAAGTTGATTGAAGCCTCTTTTGTCTAAAACTGGTTAGGATTAATTTTAATATGACAGCTTTTGAAGGGAATTTCATAAAAGTTTAAAAGGTTCACATAGGCACTTGGAACCAAGGAAATATAAGGTAGAATGTAATGTTTTATTCACCACTTAGAAGAATAAGGGTGAAAAAAAATATGGCAGGAGTATAAAAAATTACATTCATGGGTACCTTCAGATAGACTAAGTTGATATCACCCATTTGGAATAAAACAGCATGTTTAAACATTTAAAATGCATTCTTTGTAAGCAAGAAATGCCATATTTGTAATTTTATCCTATTGAAAGATGCTAAAACAATATGTTAGTAACACCTAATATTGATTGAGTGCTCAGTATGTGCTAGCACTCCGGTTGATTAGTAAAAAGAATATCTTCTTACAAAGGTCACAGGACTTGGCAAAAAGAACCTCAGCTGAGGTAATGACACTGTAATGGAGCAGATAGGCACGGTGGGGAGAGATGTGAGAGCTTGGTAACTGGATGCAAACAAAGGAACAGAAAGGACAAGGTGAAGCTATTAACTAAGGAAAAAGATGTGGCAGGGGAGAAGCTTTTGAAACAGAAACTTAATATTTCAATTATCTCAATATTTCACATTGAGACATTGCTTCTAAGTTTGGGGAAGCAGGTAAGTTTAATATTAGATTTAAAATCAAATGAATGGCAAGTATCACGGGTGAGAGGACAGTTAGTGTACAATGTTTTAGAGATACAGGAGACACAAGAAAAGGTCCTTGAATTTTGTGACTAAGAAGTGAACATCTTTTAGAGATATATGAGCAATAGAGTGAAAAATGGGGACAACTGTAATTGAACACTAAAATATTAAAATATATATATGAGTAAGAGAGAAAGAATATTAATTTTATATACAGGTGAAGAGAATAAGCGATTTTCTGTACTTTTTTTAAACAACAATCATGTATTGCTTGTGTGACAAAGAATATGGCAATGAAATGTCACCAGTCTTTGGTGGCATTTAGGTGGTGAGAACAGAAGCATTTGCAGAGATAGCAAAAGCCAATGGCAAAAGCTCTATTTAGAATTATAATTATTTCTTTTAGAAAAACACATAGAGCTCTAACTCTGCATTCATAGGGAGTTGTCCTGCCAGGAGTTTTCTTCCCTTACAGCTCCATGTTCTGACTGAGATTCCATCACTTCCAGAACTATCAAGCTCACCTAGTGTCCTAGGCATATGATGTCTGTGTCATTAATGTTCTCACATTTTAAAAAAATCCTTATTTTCTACAACTTCATTTCACCCCCTTTGTTCCATATAGGTCCCTGTAACTTACTTCCTCCCCAGGCAATTTTAATTAAAACATGTAACTTTAATTGAACAGTGACTCTCAAATATTTATTTTAATAGTTTATCTGCATACATGATCTATATGAATTCACACAATGACTCTATGTGATCTGTACAATGACTTGTCCAAGGTAACCCAGCCAGTTAATAGTGAGGAATACATACTCCAATCTTTACAGTTTTTCCTTACTTCTTTCTTAAATACTTATTGGATTTATTAAAGTGACATTAAGTAATAAAATTATATGGTTTGAGGCAGGGTTGTCCAACCTGTGGCCTTTGGACTGCATGTGTCCCAAGATAGCTATGAATATGGCCCAACACAAAAGCGTAAATTTACTTAAAACATTATGAGATTTTTTTTGTGATTACATATTGCAATGTATTTAATGTGTAACCCAAGACAACTCTTCTTCCATTGTGGCCCAGAGATGCCAAAAGATTGGACTCCTGGTTTGAAGTGTACAATGTTATAATACATTATCTGTGTATTGTATTGTGTGTACACCATCCAAAGTCAAGTCTCCTTCCATCACTATTTATCCCCTCTGTACCCTCTTCAATCTTCTCCATCCAACCTTCCTTCCTGCAATCACCATATGTTGTCTGCATGTATGATGTATTTTTGCTTAATCCCTTCACTTTTTTCACCTAGCACCCCAATCCTCTTCACTTCTGACAGTTGTTACTCTGTTTTCTGTATCTACAAGTCAGTTTCTATTTTGCTTGTTTGTTTATTTTGTTCATTTGTTTCCACATACAAGTGAAATCATATGGTATTCATCCTTTTCTGATGGGCTTATTTCACTTAGCAAAATACTCTCTAGGTCCATCAACACTGTTGCAAAAGGTAAAAATTTCCTTCTTTTTTACAACCAAATAGTATTCCAGTGTGTAAATATACTACAGCTTTTTTATCCACTCATCTACTGATGGGCACTTGGGCTGCTTCTACAGCTTGGTATTGTAAACAACACTGCAATGAACATATGGGTATATACATTCTATTAAATCAGAGTTTCAGGTTGCTTAGATAAATTCTCAGAAGTGGCCTTGTCGGAACATAAGGCAGTTTCATTTTTGATTTTTTTGAAGTAAGTTCATACTGTTTTCCACAGTGGCTGCACCAATCTGCATTCTCACCAACAGAACACAAGGATTCCCTCTTCTCCATATCCTCACCAACCCTTGTTGTTCGTTGATTTATCGATTATAGTATTCTGGCAGGTGTGAGGTAGTATCTCATTGTGGTTTTAAATTGCATCTCTCTGATTATTAGTGATGCTGAGCATCTTTTCATATATACAATGAAATAGGCCATTTGTATGTCCTCTTTGGAGAAGTGTCTTTGCATGTTCTTTGCCCACTTTTCACGTTCATGTTCTTTGCCCACTTTTCATGTTCTTTGCCCACTTTCATGTTCATGTTCTTTGCCCACTTTTTAATTGGATTGTTTGTTGTTTCACTGTTGAGTTGTATACGTTTTTAAATAAATTTTGGTTATTAACTGCTTATCAGATGTATCATTGGTAAATATGCTCTCTTGTTCAGTGGATTGTCTTTTTTTATTTGTCAATGGTTTTCTTTGCCATGCAAAATCTTTCTAGAGTGAAGTAGTCATATTTGTTTATTTTTCTTTTTTTCCCTTGCCCAAGGACATGTATTGGAAAAAATATTGCTACAAGAAATGTCCAAGATTTTACTGCCTGTGTTTTATTCTAGGATTTTTCATGGTTTTCAGTCTTACATTTGAATCTTTAATCCATCCTGAGTTTATCCTTTTGTATGGTATAAGAAGAATAAACTCAAAATCCATTGTGTACGGTATAAGAAGATTTCATTTTCTTTGCACATATATGTTCAATTTTCCCAACACTATTGAATGGAGTATCTTTACTCCACTGTATGTTCTTGCCTTATATGTCAAATATTAGTTGACCATAAAGGTTTGGATTTATTTCTGGGCTCTCCATCTGGTCCATTGAATTACATATCTATATGTTTACTTTTATGACAGTACCATGCAGTTTTGATTACTTTGTCCTTGTAGTACAGTCTGATATAAGGTAGTATGATTCCTCCTAATTTGTTCTTCTTTCTCAAGATTTCTAGGACTATTTGGGGGTCTTCTGTGGTTCTACACACATTTTTTAAAATATTTGTTCTAGATCTGTGAAATATGCCATTGGTATCTTGATAGGAATTGTGTTGACTCTGTAGATTGGTTTGGGTAGTATGGACATTTTAAGGATGTGAATATTTTCTATCCATAAACATAGAATATGCTTGTATTTATTTGTATCTTCTTCGATTTCTTTCTTCAGTGTCTTATACTTTTCTGAGTACAGGTCTTTTACCTCTTTGGTTAAATTTATTATTAAGCATTTTATTTTTTGATGTAATTATAAATGAGATTGTTTTTGTAATTTCTCTTTCTGATAGTTCACTATTAGTAATAAGTAACTCATTTACAGTATTATAAAAATGCCACTAATTTCTAGAGACTTATTTTGTATTCTGCTACTTTACTAAATTCATTTACCAGTTTTAGTAGTTTTTTGTGTGGAGTCTTTTGGGTTCCCCACCTACAGTATCAGGTCATGTACAAATAGTGACAGTCTTATATCTTCCTTTTCAAATTGGATGCCTTTTATTTCTACTTCCTGTCTGAATACTGTAGCTAGGACATCCAGTAGTATATGAAATAAAATTGGTTGCCCTGGCTGGTGTAGCTGGGTGGATTGAGTGTGGGCCTGCAAACCACACGATTGAGGTTCGATTCCTAGTCAGGGCACATGCCTGGGTTGCAGTCCAGTTCCCAGCATGGGATACATGAGAGGCAACCATACATTGATGTTTCTCTCTTCTCCTTCCCTCCCCCTCTAAAGATAAATAAATAAAGTCTTTAAAAAAAGTGGTGAAGGTGTGAACCAGACGATCGCGGTTCGATTCCCAGTCAGGGCACATGCCTGGGTTGCAGGCCAGTTCCCTGCAGGTCAACTCCCAGCAGGGGATGCGCGAAAGGCAACCATACATTGATGTTTCTCTTCCTCTCTCCTTCCCTTCCCCTCTAAAGATAAATAAATAAAATATTTAAAAAAAAAAGTGGTGAAGGCAGCTATCCCTGTCTTACCCCTTACCATAAGAGAAACACTTTAGTTTTGGCTCATTGAGTTACGATGTTGGCTGTGGTTTTTCATATATGGTCTTTATTGCATTGAGGTATGAATCTTCTATTCAACTTTGCTGAAAAATTTTATCATAAATAGGTGCAGAATTTTATCAAATGCTTTTTCTGCATCTATTGATATCATCATGTGATTTTTATTGTTCATGTTTTAATGTGGTGTATCACAATTATTCATTTGCATATATTGTATTAATCTTGCATTCCAGGAATAAATTTCATTTGATCATGATATATGATCTTTTTAATGTATTGCTGAATCCAGTTTGCTAATATTCTGTTAAGGATTTGAGTATATATATTCATCAGGGATATTGGTTTACAATGATCTTTCTTTGCATCATCTTTATCTGTTTTTTATATTAGGATAATGTTGGCTTCATAAAATGAGCTTGGGAGTCTTTCCTCCTCTTGAAGTTTTTGAAATAGTATGAGAAGTACAGATGTTAGTTCTTTGAATGTTTGATAAAATTCACCTAGTGTCCACTTGGCCCAGGAATTTTGTTGGTTAGGAATTTATTACTTACTGCTTCAATTTTATTAATTATAATTGTAATTGGTCTATTCAGGTATTCTGATTCTTACTGATTCAGTTTTGGAAGATTGTATGCTTCTAGGAATTTATCCATATTATCCAGATTGTCCAATTTTGGGGCATATAGTTGTTTACAATATATTCTTACAATTTCTTGTATTTCTGTGTTGTCAATTGTTACTTCTTCTTGTTCAATTCTGATTTCATTTATTTGGGTATATTTTTTTCTTCATGAGTCTGGTTAAAAGTTTGTGAATAATGTTTTCTTTTTGAAAATCTAGCTCTTTATCTCATTTGTGTTGTTTTCTAGTCTTTCATTTATTTCTGTTCTGATCTTTATTATTTCCTTTCTTCACTCACTTTGGGCTTTGCTTGTCCATTTTCTGGTATCTTTAATGTAAAGTTAGATTTTTTAATTTGAGATCTTTCTTGTTTCTTTAGGTAGGCCTGCATGCTATAAATTTCTCTCTTAGAACTGCTTTTACTCTGTCCCATAGATTTTAGATTGTTGTGCTCTTATCTTAATTTTGTTCGAGGTATATTTTGATTTCTTCTTGATCTTATTGTTAATCCATGCATTAGTTTGTAACACATTAAGTAACCTCTGTATCTTTATGTGTTGTTCATTTTTTTTCTTGTGATTGATTTTTAGTTTTGTACCACTATAGTCAAAGAAGATGCTTGGTATTATTTCAGCCTTCTTAAATTTATCAATACTTGTTTTGTGACTTAAAGTGGTCTATCCTAGAAAATATTCTATGTGAACTTGAAAATAATGTATGTTTTTATTTTGCTGCTTTGTGGTGAAAAGTGGTGAAGCTATCAATTAAATCCCTCTGGTTTACTGGGTCGATTAAGGCCACTGTTTCCCTGTTGATTTTCTGCCTTGAATGTTTATCCATTGATGTCATTGTGGTGTTAAAACCCCCTAGTACTATAGATCTCTTCTATTACGTCCATCAATATTTGCTTCACATATTTAGGTGCTCTGTGTTGGATGCATAAATGTTTACAGGGATTATGTCCTTTGATTAGATTGATCCCTTCATCATTACATAGTGTCCTTCTTTGTGTCTTATTATAGCTTTTCTTTTAAAGTCTGTTTTGTCAGATATAAGTATTGCTATTCCAGCTTTTTCTTTCATTTTCATTTGCATGAAATAACTTTCTCCATCAGTTTACTTTTAGTCTGTGTGTATCTTTCATTCGGAGGTGGATTTCTTGTAGAGAGCATATGTCTATGGGTTTCCTCTTCTTATCTATGCAGCTACCATATGTCATTTAATTGGAGCATTTACATTATTTACATTTAGAATAATTATTGATAGATACATTTTTATTGCCGTTTTATTCTATGTTTCTCTGTGTTTTTTTTTGTTTATTCTCCTTTTTCTTAAAGATGACCCTTTAAATATTTCTTATAATACTTGTTGTGTGGTAATTAACTCCTCTAGCTTTTTCTTTTCTGGGAAAGTCTTTATATCTCCTTCAATTTTAAGTGATAGCCTTGCTAGGTAATGTAGTCTTGCTTTTCATCAATTTGGGTGTTTCATACCAAACTATTTAAGCCTCAATCAGCTGAAAGTCTTATGACAGCTTACTTGTAGGTAGGTAATTAACTTTCCCCCATGGCTTTTAAGATTCTCTCTTTGTTTTTAAACTTTGACATTTTAACTATGGTATGTTTTGTTGTAAGTCTTTTTGAGTTTGTCTTTTGGGGGGTTCTCTGAACTTCCTAAAGTGGTGTGTCTTATTCTTTTACCAGATTAGGGAAGTTGTCAGTTGTTATTTCTTCATATAGTTTCTCAGTCTTTTGGCCTGTCTCTTCTTAAGGTCCCCTAAACTATCCTCATTTTTTAAATTCTTCTTTTTTCTTTGCTTCTTTCTTTGGATATTTTCTGCTTTCTTGTCTTCCAAATTGTCGATTTGATCCTCTGCTTCATCCAATCTACTGTTTATTCCTTCCATATATCTTCATTTCAGATATTGTATTCTTCATTTATGACTGTTTTTTTATGATTTTTATGTCATTTTCTATGTTGTTGTAGGCCTCACTAAGTTTCTAGTAGGTTGAAGTTACTTGAGCATCCTTATAATCATTTTTTGAACTATATATCTAGTAAATTGCTTGCCTCCATTCCATTTAGCTCTTTTTTTTTCTCAAAATTTCTCTTGTTTATTCACTTGGGGCATGCTATTTTTTAAAAAATATACACTTTATTGATTACACTATTACAGTTTTTCCAATATTTTCTCTTTTTTATCTCCCTTTTGTTCTGTACCCCCCCAACCATCCAACATTCCCCACCCCTTTAATTCATGTCCATGGGTTATACATATAAGTTCTTTGACTTCTCTATTCCCCACACTATTCTTAATTTCCCCCTGTCTATTTTCTACCTACAATGTATACTTCTTACTCCCTGTACCTTGTCCCCTATTCTCCCCCCATCCCCCATTGCCATTGATAACCTTCCAGGTAATCTCCATTTCTGTGAATCTGTTCCTGTTCTAGTTATTTGCTTAGTTTGTTTTTGTTTTCTTTTTGGGGTTTCAGTTTTTGATACTTGTGAGTTTGTTGTCATTTTACTGTTCATATTTTTGATCTTCTTCTTTTTCTTAGATAAATCCCTTAAACATTTCATATAATAGGGGCTTGGTGATAATGAACTTCGTTAACTTGACCTTATGTGGGAAGCACTTTATCTGCCCTTCCATTCTAAATGATAGCTTTCCTGGATAGAGTAGTCTTGGATGTAGGTCCTTGCCTTTTGTGACTTCAAATACTTCTGTCTAGCCCCTTCTCTCCTACAGGGTTTCTTTTGAGAAATTAGCTGATAGTCTAATGGGAACTCCTTTTTAGGTAACTGTATCCTTTTCTCTTGCTGCTTTTGAGATTTCTCCTCTTTCATCTTGAGTAGTGTAATTACGATGTACCTTGATGTGTGCTTCCTTGGGTCCAACTTCTCTGGGACTCTCTGAGCTTCCTGGCCTTCCTAGAAGTCTATTTACTTCACCAGATTGGGGAACTTTTCCTTCATTAGGTTTTCAAACAAGTTTTCAATTTCTTACTCTTCCTTTTCTTCTTCTGGCATCCTTATGATTCAGATGTTGGAATGTTTGAAGTTATCTCAGAGGTTCCCAAGCCTCTCCTCAATTTTTTGAATTCTTGTTTCTTCATTCTGTTCTGGTTAAATGTTTCTTTCTTCCTTCTGCTCCAAACTCTTGATTTAAGTTCCTGTTTCCTTCTCATTACCGTGGGTTTCCTATACATTTTCCTTATTTCACTTTTCATAGCCTTCACTTTTTCCTCTATTTTGTGACCATACTCAACCATTTCTGTGAGGATCCTGATTACCAGTGTTTTGAACTGTGTATCTGATAGGTTGGCTATCTCTTCATTGCTTAGCTGTATTTTTTCTGGAGCTTTGATCTGTTCTTTCATTTGGACCATTTTTTGTCTCGGCATGCCTGTTAGGAGTAAGGGAGGGAGCCTCAGGTATTAGCCAGAACAGGGCAACCTGTGTCACTGTTTTGTGGTACTATATGTGGGGAAGGGGTCCTAGAGGGAACAGTGCTGCTTGCTCAGCTGTCCACTGACTTTCAGTCACTTCCACCACTACCCACAAGCAAATTAGTCCCTTCTGGTGCTGATTTCCAGGTGGGTCATTTTGTGTACATTCTAGGACCTTGTGGGTCTCTCCAAAGTACTTTCCTGCGGCGGCAGGAGAAATTTCCAGCATCACAGGGGCATGTTACTTTGTCTCTAAATTTTGGCTACCTCCTTGTATTTGTTTATATATATTAGGTAGATCTGCTGTATCTCTTAGTTTTGGTAGGGTGTCCTTATGTAGTGCATGTCCTGTTGGATCCAATGGTTCAGGCTCTATCATTATCTGAACTGTGTTCTTCAGGAACATACCTTGTATGTGTTACATTGGTCCTCCTTTTGCAACTGAATCTTGATTACTATTGGCCCATTCATATGTGGCATTGACCTAGCTGGCTTTGAAGATCAACCTTGACCATAGTGATCTGCTATGTAGGTGATGGCCACACTAATCAGATTTCATCTCATCAGGGTCTAGTGATGGCTGGGATCTCCCTTTGGATATGCTGCTTGTGAAACAAATTAGATTTTACTCTAATCTTTAAAGTTGGCCACTGTGTGTATTGTTTCTGGGGCTTCTTGGGAGGGACTTTGGTGCAGGTCAGTATCAGCCACTGCTTGTAACTTTCCCTGGCAACCTCTTTGGAGCTACAAAATGATCCACCGTTTGCAGCTGCCTCTGCTGGGACTGAGTGTGTGTGAGAAGAACCAAGCAGTTTCTCTTCACACAACTCTAGTCTTCTCCACCCTCCCCTTACCTTCTTTCTGCTGGAGCCCTGAGTAAGTGGCTGTGATGAGATTTTGTCCATTGGCCCTTTAAGAGGGTACCTGTGTCTCTAACAGACTTTCCATCTCTCCCTGGTGGACAGGATCCCTGCTGATTTTCACAGCCAAATGTTATATTGGTGATTGTTCTTGGCTCTAGTGCTCTGGACTGGGGAGCCCAGTGTTGGGATGAGACCCTATGCTCCTCAGGAGTAATCCTTGCAGGCTGAGAAATACCTCCAGCATCTCAGCGGCCACCTGTGGGAGTGGGGTCAGCCTTTTCATTTCATGTTTCTGCTCCTCCTGCTAGTCTTTGTGTGATTTCTTCTGTACATCTTTGGTTATAACACTTCTGTTTACATGCTCCTCGGTTCGTTATTTAGGTTGATTATTATATATTTTAGTTGTAATTCCAGTTTTGTTCTGAAAGGAAGTGAGTGTAGCTTTTGTCTACTCTGCTGCCACCTTGCATGTAGGGTTCAATACATTGAATGGATTTTGACAAATTATATAATGGCATGTACTTTTCAATATAGTGTCACACTAAGAGTAGTTTCACTGTCTTAAAGTTCTGTATTCTGCCTATTCATTCTTCTGTTGTCCCAATCCCAGGCAACTATTGATCCCACATGTCATTTAGTAGGAATCATATAAGGTGTTGTCTTTTCAGATTTGCTTCTTTCAGGTTGGAATATGCATTTAATGTTCTTTCATGTCTTTCATGGCTTGATAGTCATTTTATGTTAACACTGAATATTCCAGTGTCAGGTGTACCACAGTGTATTAATCCATTCACCTACTGAAAGACATCTTGCTTGCTAACAAATGTTGGCAATTAAAGCTGCTATAAGTATCCTCATGCAGATGTTTATGTGAGCACATTTTCAACTCTTTTGCATAAATACCAAGAAGCACAATTGCTAGATTTTATGAAAAAAATATAGTTTTATAAGAAGTCACCAAACTATCTTCCAAAACTGTTGTACCATTCCACATTTATATAAGAAATGAACAAGAGTTTATGTTGCTCCACATTCTCCTCAACGTCTGGTGTTGTCAGAATTCTGACTATTCTAATAAATATGGAGCAACCTTGCTAAAACTGTGTATTAGTTCCAGTAGTTTTTTGTTGCTGTTGTTCTTGTTGATTCTTTCAGATTTTCTACTAGGACAATAATGTTGTCTACAAATAAAGACAGTTTTATTTTCTCCTTTCTAATTTGTACACTTTTTATTTCCTTTACTTGTCTAATTGCATTAGGAAGAATTTCCTGTACTATATTGAAAGGACATGTTGGTAAGGGAAATTTTTGCTTTATTCTTGTATTAGCAGGAAATATTCTAGTTTCTAACTTGAAGTATAATGTTAGGGTAATCATGGCCTCATAAAACAAATTACAGTGTATAACCTCTGAAGCTACCAATTAAAAGAGACTATAGAGAGTTGATGCAATGTCTTGCTTTAATGATAGAACTCACCAGTGAACACAGTGCTTTTTGAGCCTAGTGCTTAGTGCTTAGTGCTTTTTGTTTTGAAAAGTTATTAATTATTGTTTCAATTTCTTTAATAGATATGGGCTTATTTAAATTGCCTATTTCTCTTTATATGCATTTTCAAAAATAGTGTCTTTTAAAAAATTTGTTTATTTTTATCTAGCTTCTTTAATTTTGTGGGCTCATAGCATTTCTTTATTATTGTTTTACTATGCATGGGGTACATAGTGAGAGCCTATCTTTCATTTCTGATATTAGTAATTTATTGTCTCTCTCTTTACTTTTTTAAGTTAGTTTGGTTTAGGCTTTTTGATTTTATTAATAATTTTGAAGAGTCAGTCTTTGGTTCTGTTGATTGTCTCTATTAATTTTCTATTTTTAAATTTATCTAATTTTTGCTATTTTTCCCTCCTTACATTAGATTGAAATTGACTTTTGTCTAATTTTCTTAGTTAGAACATTAAACAATAGATTTTAGATCATCCTTCTTTTCTAATGTATTCACTCAATGCTAAAATAGCCTTCTAGCCTTGCTTTTGCTTTACCCCACAAGATTTGATATGTTCTCATTTTAATGTAGTTCAAAATATTTAAAAATTTCCCTTGAAACTTTTTTCTTTGATACATACATTATTTAGAGGTACATTGCTAAGCTTTAAGTATTTGGAGACTTTCTGGCTCTTTGTTATTGATTTCAGTTTATTTTTTGTGGTCTAAAAAGAGACATTGTCTAATTTCTGTTTGTTTTTTTTTTACATTAGTGAAGGTGTGTTTTGAAGTCCAGAATGAGGTCTATTTTAGTGTATATTTCATGTGAGCTTAAGACAAGCTCTACTTTTCTGCTGTTGGATGAAATAGTCTGTGGATGTTTATTATATCCACTCAATTGATGATGTTAAATTCAGCTATGGTTTTACTAATATCCTGCCTATTGTATTTACCCATTTATGATAGAGCACTGCATAAATTTTTAACTATGATAGTGGATTTGTCTCTTTTTCTTTGAAGCTTTATCTGTTTTTGACTGGTATATTTTGGTGCTTTGCTGTTAGGCTCATACACATTAAGAACTGTTATGGCTTCTTGGAGAAATGACCCCTTTACCATTATGTAATGCTCATCTTTCTGCCTAATAGTTTTCCTTGCTCTGAAGTCTGCTCTGTCCAAAAGAATTATAGTTACTCAAACTAACTTTTGATTAGTATTAATATAGTATATCTGTCTTCATCCCTTTACTTTAATCTATCTTTTTATATTTGAAGTACATTTCTATAGGTGGTTCTTGGTTTTGATCTTTCCCAATAATCTCTTTTAATTGGTGTATTCAGACCATTAACACTTAAAGTGTGTGATACAGTCAGATTAATATCTACCACACTCATTACTGCTTTATATTTGTTGCTTTTGTTCTTTGTTTCTCTTTTTATATTCCACTCTTTTTCTGCCATCTGTGGTTTTAATCAAGCATTCTATATGATTTTATTGTTTCTTCTTTGAAAATTCAGACATAATATACCAGGTGAAATTAACTGCAATAAGTAGGCATTTAGGGATGTGCGTTCACGGTGTGGGGAACTGGAAGCATTCTATGGTCCCCATGGTGATTAGATCTCAGTCTCATGGAGAGCTTCACAGGTGCCTCTAAATTTTTTCCCATGCGTTATGAGGGTCAGAATGGCTGGAAGATGCTGGAGTTGGGTATTTTCCTTCCCCCAGGTTAGTCAGGCTTTGACAAAACCCTAATAGATTAGGCCTGTGGTAAAACATTTTTTTTTTAGGGCAGGCCTTGTCAGAAATGAAGGAATATACTGATGTATTTCAAAATCATCCCCCCTCCCACCTTGAACCCCAATGAGTTTTTCTCTGATCTTCACAATGAAAGAGTGGTAGAGCTGCAGGTAATAAGTTCACAAAAGTATGAGGGTATCCTGGAGTTTTTAACTCACAGAATTTTCCACAAGAAGCCTCCAGTAATAGGTTTATTACAATTCAGATTTTTCCACTTTGGTACTGGTTTCTGCAGAGATTTTCACTCCAGTAAATTGTTATCCTCTATATCTGCCTGTCAGCCTCTCCAGTTTGGGGAACAGTGACTTGTCCTATGATCTCACTTCTCTGATAAATATAAGAAGAGCTGTTGATTTGCCAGATTGTTTTTTTGACTTGTTTTGACATGGTGGCAACTTCTAAGCCCTTACGTACTGCACTGGAAACCAAGAGTCTAGTAAGGTTTTTCCCCCCCGGTGGAATAAAAAATGTCAGTTTTCAATAACTTCAATATTTTAGATAGCAACATATTAGCTAAGTATTTTAAAATTTTTTAAATATAAGCATTTTTAAAATTTTCACTTTAAAAAATATATAATCTCACCCAAGGATATATTTATTGATTTTAGAGATAGAAGAAGGGGGGAGAGAGAGAAACATCAGTCTGCCATTTCCCTTACGCACCCCAACAGGAGTCAGACTTGCTAGGTGTGAGCCCTGACTGGAAATGGAACCCTCAGCCTTGTGGTGCACAAGACAATGCTCCAACCAACTGAGCCACGGGGCCAAGGCAATATATCCGTATTTTTATAACCAACAGGAAGAGAGTTTCTAATGTTTTGTCCGAAAACATTTAAGGTCATGGAACATGATATTTTTCACATTGTCACGGTCTCTGCAGAGTTCAGTTTGTCTGATCATTTTTGCAGTTCCACAAGTAAGGTCAGCCTGTACGTTTTTATCCTGTCTATTATTTCCCATATAGACACAAGTTCCTCTTCCGGTTCAGTGATATACGGATGCACGGCCACAGCTTATCTGGTTTTTAAAATTACTGAAACTTTGGAACATAGTTTGATATTGGATGTGGTCACTTCTTTCCTCAATCCAACTAGTTTTCTACTTCTACAAATCTTTCTTGTAATGATAAATCATACTTGATCATAATGATTTATTATTTTAATATGCTGTTGCTAAAATTTATTTGCTGATATTAATTATAACATAACGTCTTAAAAGAAATGTGCCTCTACTTGCTTTTTTTGTATATTTCTCAATTCTGATTTTTGTATTAGGGCTTTTCTAGATTTTCTAATCGGTTGGAAAGCAACTGATATCTTTTCAATGTGCAGATTTTTAAATTATATTTTATTTTATTAAAAGATTTTATTTATTTATTTTTAGAGGAGGGAATGGAGGGGGATAAGAAGGAGAGAAACACTGATGTGCGAGACAGACATCCATCTGTTGCCTCTTGTACATCCTCTTCTGGGGCTCTGGCCCACAGCCCGGGCATGTGCCCTACCAAGGAACCAAACCAGCAACCCTTTGATTTGCAGGCCAGCACTCAATCCACTGAGCTACTCCAGCCAGGGCTAATGGTATTTTTAAATACCAACCTTTTGGTTTTATTTGTCACTTGCCTGCTTTTCCTCTCTATTTTGGCTTTTCTCTTTACTAATTTTGTTCTTCTATTCTTTTAGAGTTACCTTGTTCTTTTTCTATGTCCATTGCCCAATTTCTTTGGCTTCAAGACCCATTTCCAACAAGACAACCAGCTCTGCCTGATGTATCCTGGCCACTTCATCATATGCCATTAAAACTTAATCTGCCCTGGCTGGTGTAGCTCAGTGGATTGAGCGCGGGACTGTGAACCAGAGTATCGTGGTTCGATTCCCAGTCAGGGCACATGCCTGGGTTGCAGGCCAGTTCCCAGCAGGGGATGCATGAGAGGCAACCATTCATTGATGTTTCTCTCCCTTTTTCCTTCCCTTCCCCTCTAAAAATAAATAAATAAAATCTTAAAAACAAAAACAAAAACAAAAAGCAAAAAAAACCTTAATCTTATACAATGAGCGAAGACTCAGTGGCCTTATTTTGCTTTAAAAACTGTTCTAACATCAGGAAAAATTCTAGTGGGCCTTTATGCTGCTTACGAAAACAGTGGACCTTTATGCTATGTGTAACCTTTTCCCCAGTTACACACAAAAAATACGTATCTACCTCCTGTTTTGTTGTTTTTTTTGGTGTTGATCAAAAACTTAGCAAGACTCCTTCAAGCTCTATTTACATCCAGAACACTGAATCTTCATTCACACAAGTTCACTGAAATCTCATAATTTAAAATTTTGTATAAACTTGAGCAGTAGGCCTTTCAAATGCTTTATGGTCCCCTTTCTTTCTAGGTGTTTATAAATTTTTATTTCTACATCTTTTGTACATGTTCTTTTTGTGTCATAAACTCTTCCTTCTTCTGGATATGTACTGAAAGAAAATGTAATATTTATTTGAAGAGATATCTGAACTCTCATATTCTTTGCAATATTATTCAAAATATCCAAGCCCTGGAAAAAATCCAAGGGTCTGTTGATAGAAAAGTGTATAAAGAAAATATGTTACATACACAATGGAATAATATTTAACCTTAAAGAAGAAAGTATTTCTATCATTTGCAATAACATGGATAAAACTGGTGGACATTATGCTAAAGAAATAAGCCAGACAAAGAAAGATAAATACTGCATGATATTACTTGCATGTGGACTCTAAGATAAATAAACTAATTAATGTTACTAACTCTTCTTTCCCAGATATTTTTTCTTAGCAACATCTAACAGTCTCTCCTATGAATGTCATCATTTTCTTATTTTTTCTTACTATTTTCTGACCATTTCATTAGGGTTTTTTTGTTATAGTTTTGTATATATCTTTACATTTTCATAAAATTGTATTTAACATTGTAATCAATAACACTGAAATGATTTAGTAAAATTGACATTTATTCTCTTTTTTGTGGGGGTGGGGCATAGTTGTATATGTTAACAATTAAGAGATTTTATTCAGAATGAACAAGTCACCTTGTTCCTTCCAAAATGTAACTGTTAGCCTGACATGGTTAATACAACCTTTCTACAGGTCCATAGAAAAGAATGGAAGTGGCCCTGGCTGGTGTGGCTGAGTGGATTAAATGCCGTCCTGTGAACCCAAGTGTTACTTGTTTGATTCCCAGTCAGGGCACATGGGCAGGTTGTCGGCCAGGTCCCCAGTAGGGGGCATGTAAGAGACAACCACACATTGATGTTTCTCTTCCTCTCTTTCTACCCCTCTTCTCCTCTATCTAAAAATAAATAAGTAAAATTTAAAGAAAGGAAAAGAATGGAAGTGAAGCTTGGCATGGAGGTGGTCTCGAGAAACATCTGGGGGATGCCACTTAACACACTTAGCAGGGTCAGACTTATTAAAACTCAGACATGGTAAAGTGTACTATATTTTATTTTCTATATCTGATCTCAACTTGCTCTTAAATACCTTTTCTCAATGATTGAAGATAGGAAAAAGAATGCGAAACAAAATCAAACCTTAATCTTGACATTGCATCACAACCCCATGCTACCTACATACTTACTGATGTACCAGGATTATAGTTTACCTTTGTTCTCTTTGTTATTCATTTCTTCCACTTCTGGCAACTGAATCTTTTTTTGGGGGGGGAAGCTCCTTTGGTTCAAGTTAGGTTGCCTTTCCCCTTCTTACTCCCATGACTTGTCCTAGCTAATCACAGTATTTTATTCAATATATACATTCCATTTGTTTTAAGTACATATTTCTCCACTTAACATAATTTTTTCTTTAAATTTTAGTCTGGTTATTTTTTAATTGATTTTAGCAATTCTTCCTTATGTTTGACTAATGTAATGCACTGCTAAAATAGCTCTGCAGAGGATTGTTTAAATGTTCCAGGTTATTAGCAGAGTAAAGATGATTAGCAAGAAGAACATTGAGTTCCCCATCATCCTGGAGAGACCATTAAGTCTTCCCTTCCCATTGGACCATGCTCCACTCCCTGGAATTTCTTCAAACCCACCCTGAGTGTCCCTCTGAGACCTTGACACAAATTCCTGTGTCACCAAACACTTGCTTCGTTTAGGGCTGCCTCCTTCACAGGGGATGAAGGGCTTCCCTCCCTCAGCTAGGTTAAAGATTATATGAGATAAGATCAGTGCTGATAACATTGTTTGCTACTTTTTTCTATAATATCATTCTCTGACCTGACCATATTGTTTGAATATACATGGTTTTCTCATATTTGTTCAATTACTCATATTGAGAAAGAAGCGGGCCAAGGAGCTGTGGAACCAGGCAGGGAGTCAGGAAATGGATGGGGATCCCTCAAAAGGGTAACATTAGACCTTTATAGCCCAAGGTATAAGAGGAAGTAGACAGGATGGTCTTAAGAAAAAGGGCAGAAACGGCAGGTGGACACAGTTCACTCTAAGCCCAGCTATGGTTTTTCACTGTGTCTTCCTCTAACTTGGGCACACAGAGAACTCTTGTACTCCTTCCAAAACCCTGGGCTTTTCAGCACTCTGTGTCAGGCTCCCCAGCACTAGGGTCCTAAGAGTGGGTTGGGGATAAGTGGGTCCACTTATGGCCTAGGCTGCAACAACATTCTGTTGCCTCAAGATGTCATCAGCCAAATAGGTGCTCAGGGCCCCCACTCTGCCAGGCCTGGGGAACAGAGGTTGGTGGCTGGTATGAGAGATGGGAAGCCAAAAATGAGCATATCCCCAGCCCAGAATCCTTGATTGAGCAAGAGAAGAAAAATCACAGGGTCTCCAGGTGGCTCCTTAGTCTCCTCACTCCTGGTCAGGCTCAGGAAGGCCCCTCCATTTGCAGATGGATAAAGACTATCAGACACAAAAATGTTAGGCTTTTCTCTAAGAATACATATTATCTGCCTCCTTAGGGGCCCAGGGGAACCCCAATAGGAGCACTTCTTTCAAGCATGCCAGAACCTATGTGGGGCAATCCATAGAGATTTTGGAGAGAAGCCCCCACAGAGTCATGGTTTCAAGCTTTTTCCATGTCTTCTTTCCAGCTCCAACTCCAAGCTGCTGGGGTTGGATTTAGGTCAGAAAGAGCATCAGATGAATTTAGGGATGTTTTCAAGGGCTAGAAGCAACAAATGAGATTTTCTTAGGGGTCAAACTTGAATTCCACAAACTGGATGAGAGAGTAAGTGAGCATCAGTCTCAAATGTATTTTGGCAGGTCGCCCATGCCCTTCTCTCCCAATAACAGAGAGTAATAAATTCCAGGCTATGTCCCATTTTTGTTCTTCTTCAAACCCTTCCATTCCTAGGATCTGGCATATAGCAGGATAGTGGTCAATGGCTGATGTGAAAAATGCACAGGAAACATAATCACATTTTCTTTCCTTTGGGGGTACTAGAGTGCAGATTGTCTCCACTTCGTTCATTCATCCATTCACTCCCATATGCATATATTTTGTATGTGTGCTCTCTCTTTCTTTCAGAGACTGTTTGGGGGCAGGGAGTAGAGATATAAGGCAATGGTGTGACCCACCAGCACTTCTCTGGTGAAAATTCAATGATACAGCAATCTTTCCAAGGCCCAGCAAGGTGCCTGGCCTTTAAAAAAATACAGCTGACCCCTGAACAACACGGGTTTGAACTGCACAGTTCCAGTCATAAGTGGATTTTTTTCAATTGATGTAAGTGTTTACTTGACCAGCACAGTTTAATTGACCCTTGCAGCTGATATCTACAATGTTTAATGGTCAAATAGTGGTTAAGAATCTGTGTATGTGTGGATTTTTGACTGCACAACCTTGGTTTGCTAACCCCAACATTGCTCATGGGTCAACTGTACTCACTAGAAGCTTGAATAAATGCATTGGATCTTAAAGATAGCATGCTCCCTGGTCAATGCCAGCTCCTCCTCTTTGACCTGGCTTCCTGGGGCTTCCAGGGTGCCAGGCATGGAAGTACAGTCTGTCCAGGCAGCGATGCTGAACAAAAGCAGAGAAATGAGCTGGGAGGGAGGTGGGAAGGACACATTTGGGAGGTGGCAGCAGTAGATAGAGGCTTACTTATTCTACTATAGCAGGTTCTGCTTATCTTGGCTCTGGGCCCATGATTCCTAACTTTGGAACCATCAGCAGAACTTTCCCCACAGGCAGAGAATAAGCCTTTTTTACTTGGGCAGCAGCAACTCATGTCATGTAGAGCAGGCTCATTATGAGGCTGAGGCGGAGACAAGACCCCACCCGACTCAGCCTTGGGGCCACATCAGCCTCCCCAGTGGCCAGTCTGCCCTCTTCCTTTAGAGATTCTGTCTCCTACCTCCCTGACCTACACAGGAGTCTCAGGGACACACCCAGTCAGACTACAGAGAGGGCTCCGAGTTTGTTACACTTGGCAGAGCTGGGAGTCCCTCACTGGGTCCCTCAGTCAGGAGCTCCTTGGAAGCTGTGCAAACTCCCCTGCTCAAATTACCTAAAATTTAAAGAGACAGAACAGCAGATCTGCCTGCTGTTGGGGGCTTTTTGGAAACTCCTTTCCCCTTGGTGTCTCTCCTGGCCCCCCAGATCTGTCCAGAAAGGGGAGGCCCTCAAAGAGATTGGAGAGACCTCCCTTGGACTTTGGGACACCTGGTGACCTTTTAAAGAAAGACCTGGGTGGGTCAGAGTAGGCTGAGAGACTCAGATAGTGAGGGAGAAGGAGGGTCAGGAAGGCCTTTGGGTGTTCAGGGCCCCTGAAGTGGGCAAGTGAGGCAGCCCACCTTTCTCACAGGGCCTTTCCTGTCTGCTTCTGCCCGTACCCTCAACCTTTTTCTGTGTCTCCCCCTGCTTTCTATATCATCCAGTTTAATGTCTTACCTGGCCCAGAATACATATACAGATATTGAAAACTTAGTCTCCTCGTCAATGTTGGGTCAGCAAACTATTTTTTAAAAGGTCAGGTTAGCAAAGATAAATATTTTTGGCTTTGCAAGCTTAGGAGTATAGTTTTTCCTCCTCCTCCTCCTCCTCCTCCTCCTCCTCATTCTCCTCCTCCTTCTGCTTCCCTTTGGAGATGTAAAATCCATTCTTAGCTCATGGACTAAGACAAAAAATGGAGCTGTGGGCAGGATTTGACCCCTGGATAGAGTTTGGACAGAAGCCTCTACTCTGGACCCCTAGAGGCTTCTCCCTAACATGACATATATCTACTGAGGCACCAAATAAAATACAGCACACTCAGTTTAATTTGAACTGAGCACTCAGTGTTCCCATAGAGGCTTTTGTCATACCTGTGAGGAAGGTATTATCTGCATTTCACTGATAGGGGAAAACACAGAGCTCAGAGAGGTAGGTAAATAAATGACCCAGGGCCATACAGCCATTTAATGACAGAGGCCCGATTCAGACCCACTCTCCTGATGCTGAAGACCACCATCTCTCTACCCTACCACACTCCCTCATTCCAACTGGCAGAGTTCCAGGGAGGTGAAGGGACCTGCACAGTCACAATGAAGAAGGACGACAGAAAGCAGAGCCCATCCTGGTGCCACAACAAAGGACTCTGACATGAGCAAGCTGGGAGCCATCGTGAAGATCAGTTAGTTCCGTCTTCATGCTGGGAACAAACAGAGGCCCTGGCTTATGCAAAGCCCCATGGCAAGTCAAAGATTCAATGGCCTAGGGCGTAGGTGTCTGGGCACTTAGAGTCCCAGGTGTGTAGGGGTCACCCACTAGTTCAGAGTCTGGTTTTGTCTTTGTTTTTTTTTTTGTTTGTTTGTTTGTTTTGCCTATTGGTGGTTTAGAGGGCTGGAGGATGCAGTAAGGAGAGAGAGAAAAATAGCAAGTGAGGGAGAATGTACAGGGGCAAACAGTCTTAGGTGCAGAATGGGGTGTCTCTGTTGGGGGGTATAGGGAGACCACTCTCAACTCTAAAGGGAGAACAAGGCTCCTGTTCCTGTTGTCGACTGGAGGCCAGGCCATAGGGCCCTGCACAAACAGTTCAGTTTGATTTTCTGCCTTCCTCACCAACCCAGGGGTCATTGGGTTCAGGTTGGGTGAGGGGAAGGCACTAGAACCCTTGAACCCAGGAACTTTATGCCTGTTAAACCAGGTTTGTGCACCTGCTGACCACCCCCTTCTCTGTCCTGCTGGAGGTTATAAAAGCTCCCATTCAGTCTGTGGTGGGGAGAGGACAAGGCCCTAAAGTATTTGCATATGGGGAAGGAAGGCTGCAGGAAGACACAGTCATTCCAGATCCAGACTTTGCTTTCTCAGCTTCCTCCACCTGGTGCTTCCTTTTTAGAAGTCATTAGGACAAACGAGAAATTGAGAACAGACTCAAAATGGGTGAGGAGGGCAGGAAAGGCAGGGGGCAGTTTGCCAGGTACAAACTTCTGTCAATGGTGCCCTTCAGATCCTAGAACCAGCATGCTTTGCTTGGACAGTGGAGGAAGGTGAGCCACTAGGTGGGTTACACTATCTACATGGGTCCTCCCTGTACCTTTAAGGGATCGCTGGCTCCAAGGGGACAGAGAGCTGTTCTGGAGTTCCTCCTCTGTTGATGGATGGAACATGGTGGCTTCTGGACCCACTCCAGGGCCACGCTGGGCAGCACCTCCCACCAGGAGAGGACTCAGTTTGTTCTGCAGCTCAGAGTTCCATACTTTAGTGTAGGAATCCAGGAGGCCATAAGTGCAGGAGATGGGGAAGGTGAGTAAGATTAGGATTCATGGGAGGATGTTCATGTTGCTAGCTTTATCTGGTGAAAATTGCCATCACACCCTCTCCAAGTCTTATTGCCCAGACTGACTCCAAATTTAAGACTTTCGAGACTTTGGTCATATCCCTCTCAATCATCCAATATATAAGGAAGAATATATGGACTTGAAGTGGCTGACATCCAGTCTTGTCCTGACCTTATGTGGTCAGTGTCTGACCTAGCACTGGGGGACTGAAGCAGTCAAGACCCATGGGGGAAGAAGGACTGGGAGAGATTTCCCAGTCCTTCAGAAATTTCTCAATTTCGTGTTTGTCCTTGTGACCCATAAAAAGGCAGCACCGGGTGGGAGTAGGTGAGAAGTCAAGTCTGTCCCAACCTGGCTTCTGGAAGAGGCAAAACAAAGAGGCAACAATTCGTGATCAGGATGGCTGCATTCCAAACCAGTTGGACCAGAAATCACTGTGTCACCTTGACCAAGTCACTTAACTTTTAGTGTTCTCATCTGCAGAAACAGGACTCGAGTTCTTAAGTTTCCCTGTTTCCTTCAACAGAATCACCTCCCCCAGCAGCCCTTGTCGACTTTCACCTGCAGAAACTCTGGAGCTTGGAAGCCCCTCATATCAGAAAGCACTCTTCCCTCTCAGCTGAGATCGATCTCTGTCTCTGAATCACAGGGGCAGGTCTCCACCAAGCAGAAGATAGAAGTTAGGCAGGCACGACATGGAACGCGTGGCTTCTGATCATTCTTTCTCCTTACAAATAGCAGGATCCTGTGACCCCAGGATCCTGGGTGAGAAGAGTGTAAAACTCTCCACTGTGAGGATTCCCAGAGCTCTGGACAGCTACAGACAGGGCTAGGGGCCAGGCGTGGGGGCCTCCTGACCAGGCGGGAGTGGACTGCCTCTCCACTCCATTCCACTCTGGGCTGTGCGGCACTGGACTCAGGACATGGATGCCACTAAGCCTAGAGTAAATCGACTGGTCTGTGGCTCAAGAGAAACGATCTAGCCACGATCCCAAATCAGATCAACATTATTCAAACCTCAAACCCAAAGTGAAAAGTTTTCCAAAAGCCTAGTCTCCCACGGGACCCCCAGCTTTCTGAGCAGCAGCCCCGCAGGGGCAGCATTTGCTCAGCCACCGTCCTCCAGTTTGTCCCCGCCTGCACTCACTCCTTTCCCTCCCCACTGCAACAAACTCTGTGCAAGGCGACAGGGTGGTGACAAGAACTCTTTCAAATTCCATTTATTTTGTGTAAGCAGTCACCCAGATGCCCCCCACCTGTCATAAAAGCTAAGCAAAATGCCAGACTTGATCTAAAAGTCAAGGAATTGTTGACTGCAGGGCATGGGGGAGTAGAGGGAACAGGCTGGGTCTGAGAGGCAGGGGAAGCCATCAAGGAGCAGGACAGAGAAGGAGGAAACCCTGGACGGAACAGCCTCAAGGAGGGGTATGTTGCCTCAAGACTGCAAGGCAGCTCAATGCTGGGACATGAGAGGCTGGCAGATTCTGTAGCAGATACCTAAGCAGGGTGTGGTAGGAGCTGAGAGGAGGGTGGAGGGGTCAGGAGCCAGCAGGCCAAGAGGTACTTTGCCAGTTAGGTATAAGGAGGGGACTGAAGCCAAACAGTATGTTGTACAGGTAACTTGGGCATTGTGGACCTACCTAGGTAATGAGAGCAGGAGGTCCCTGGTCACTCACTACAATACCAAGTGCAGGAAGACAAACAAGGTACCTGCCTCCCCTCCTCTGCCCCACTGCCCAGACATTCCAGACACAGTGCCCTCTGTGTGGGACTCTGAGCAGGTAGGAGTGTAAATGTCAGGTCTATTTCCTCACTTCCATGCTGGGCCAGGAAAGGGGGCTTTTGACACAGCATGCTGTGATCTCCTGAGAGGGATCTGGTTGCAGTCCCTTAGCAACCAGAAGGTCCCCTGCATGCTGTGTCCTGGAGCCATTGCTCAGGATCATCGCTCCCTCCCTGAGTTCACCCCCTTCTCCTGGCCTACCAGAAGATCCTAACAACAAGAGCTAACTCAGATGTGTTTTCAAGATACAGGGAGGTCCAGGCATGTTCACAGTCAGGGCTGGACCTAGAACCTTGGTGAGCCGACCAGAGTGCTGATGGAGACTCCAGAGCATAGGGTGGTCTACACAGGAGCTGCCAGCATTGGATTCTGTGGCTGAGGTGTGTGCCCATCATTGTGGATGGCTGACAGATGTACTAAAATGCTCACTGTCTGAGCTACACCAGTGCCCATGAGCTTGCCCAGAGACACTGAGGTGTCTCTGAGTTCCACAATCTGTGCCACTCCTTGCTGAAGACTTGGTGCAGAGGGCAACACCAGCACCAAGCTGGGTTGAAATTTGTCCATCTGTCCATACAGGCAGGTGAGAGAACTATTGTGGGGACAGGTCTCTCCAGGATTCCAGAAGCCCTGGGTTGTTACCCCACTCAGCACTCATGATATCTGTGACTTGAATCACACAATCCCCCCAAATATTGGCTTCCTCATCTGGGATCTGAGGAGATGTATCCTTCCTTATATCCTCCACAGGGTTGTGATTAGTATTAAAGCTAATGGACATAAAAAGACTTTATATGTGTATAATGTTATATGAGTGTAAGTCATTTGCCTTATTATTGTTGCTTGGGTGGGACTATTTAAAATTGAGCACATCCAGGAAGTAACTTTCTGGTGGAGATGTTATAGCTGTCCTGTCTCATGGGTCCTGAATCTCGTGGTGAGGAAGGCATTGAGGCCACATCAATTTGGGTTCAAAGTCAAACTATTAATTGCAAGTTGAGAGATCTCAGGCAAGTGATTCAACTTTGCTAAGCCTCAGTTTTTCTTTGACGAAATAATCACAGTCATTTGTTGTCATGTGCCCTTATGCCAGGCCCTCACCTATCTGGACCTCAGGTGCCTGTCTGGTAAACAACCAGCTAGCAACAGCTAATGTGCAGCTAACAGAATAACAATAGCTAATGTGTAGGCTGTTGGTGAGAATTGATGAGACAGGTGTGGGAGGCACCTGGCCTGAGACTGTATCACTGGTGCACAGCAATAGCCTCTACTCTTGTTCTTGATGCTCTCTTCCACTGCTGTCTTGGGATCTCTGAGCCCTTTAAATAACCAGCTTACCCTCCATGGGCAAATGCCCCCCAGGGAACCAGATCCAACCCCAGGCTGGACCATTCATTGTACAGTCCTCACCCCCGTCCCTTCCAAAGAGACTGTTGAACTCTGGCTCCTTGTTCACTGTTGAAGTGAGTAGGGAGAAAACAGGGCTAGTGGTAATTTTCCAAACAGAGCTCAGTAACCACGTCAGTTTATAAAGATCCCTCCCAGGAACTATCTGGTGTATAAACTCCAGCTCTTCCCTTGGAGCTCAGTTCAAATGCCATGTTCTCTGCTTTCTTCCTTTTGCACCCATTCTCACCCAGCCAGGGCTAGTGTCAGCCTTCTCTGTGCCCCCATGTTCCTTTCCCCGTGCCCTTGGTGCACAGAATAGCACCGCATTAGCATGGTCCCTTTACCTGCCCATCTCCTCCACTTGCACATCCTCAGAGGAAGAGTCTAAAGCACATTGCGTTCTTGTTTCTTATTGGAGTCCCTGGCATGGAGAAATCATTGAACTGTATTCTACAAAGAAAGAACTGGGCAAAGGAGTCAGTGTGCAAGAGAGGTCCAGAAGTCGACAGGGGAACAGAACGTTGAAAGTTTGTCAATCCCCAGCCCACACTGAGAAACAATGACTTTCTGCCTGTAGGCAGTGGAAAGTGAGTAGCAGCTCAGAAGGGGAAGAGAAGGGGAGAGTGTGGCTTATGTGTGCAGAAAGGCACCTGTGGAAACAAAATAGGTTTTAAACAACAGATGTTGATTTCTCACAGTTCTAGAGGCTGAGAAGTCCAAGATCAAGGTAAATTCATTTTTCAGTCAGGTTCCTCCTTCTGGCATGCAGACAGTGCCTCCCCGCTGTGTCCTCACATGGCAGAGTAAGAAAGCTTTTGTGTCCCCTTCTTCTTTTATTAACAGCATTAGTCCTATCATGGCAGCTTCATTCTCTGGACTTCTTCTAAACATAATTGCCTCCCAAAGGCCCCACTTCCAAATACCATCACGTCGGTTTGTAGGACTTCAACATCTGGATTTATTTTGGGGGAATGATATTTCATGGATGTGGATAACGGGGAGAGTGGGGTGAGCAGGGCATGGGTGAGCAATGAGGGAAAAGGCAGGACAACTGTAACTGGACAGCAGGATATAAAAGATAAAATTAAATTAAAATTAAAAGTATGTATTTCAGTAGGTAACTCTATTATCTATGTATTATCTATCTATCTATCTATCTATCTATCTATCTATCTTTTATCTTCTACCTATGTGTCAATCTATCTTTATATATAGAAAAATAACAAAATGACCATAAGTCACTTCCCTTAATTATTTTATTTTATCCTTCCAAAAATCTTGCAGGGTAAATATGACATAGAAAACCACCAAATTTACCAAGATACTTGGAGGTTGAGCGAGCTGTGATTATACAGCCAATAATAGGTGGTGCAGGGAATTCAACCCACATCATCTCTGTCCTCTCCCTCCTCCCACTTGACTCTTCCAGCAACATTTGTTTACTAACTGCTCCCTGAGCACTGAAGGCACACTTCTTCTGGGCCTCTGCAGTTATTATTGCCATTAACTGGAAAGTTTTCCCTCAGATGTTCACTCAGTGGGCTCCCTGTAGAATGTTCAAATCCAATCTTCCTAGTGAGGCTTATCCTGTCCACTGTTTAAACTGAAAATCCTCCTTCTCTTTACCCCCAGGTCTCAATCCTCCATATGCTGTTTTATTCCCCATAACAATTGTTACTGGCTAACCTAGCAGATAATTTACATGTGTTTGTTGTTGCTCTTCTCTCCTCCAACAATATTGCAGGCTCCACAAAATCAGAAATTTTGCCTTTATTAAGTCTAGTGGAGACCTTGCAGAACTTTAGGGTCAGCCAGAGCTGGGTGCCATTTTATCTTGTATGATTTCATATTTTAGTAGTTCATATTAGAGCCAGGTGGGTTATTAAAAAGAATTTTTTCTGATATTTTAAAACAGCATGATAACTTACAAGAGAATATATATATTTTTAAATTACAGAGCAGGCATGAGCTCTCTCTAACTTTATTCCTCTATATTCAGGAACCTAGGTTATCTTAGTTTGAACCAAACTTACCCTCTCTAGGTGGAGTTGGAATGTGTGAGAATGACTGGCCTAAGTCTAAAGTAAATAAGACACATACACACAAATTTTAAACATTTAAAAAAATAAAACCATAAAATATGTTCTTTTAATGACACATCAGAGATAATCCAACATCCACTGAGGTCAGAGAGGTGGGAGAGAAGAGAGAAGCATACAGGGAAGAGGCAAGGTTGGGTTACTTCACCTCTCTTTCCTCTGGATCTTACCTCCTGAATTATCATCCCTCACACTCAAAACAAGATTTCAGGGGCCAGCCCGTGCTGTCATAAAGTGTGGCCACTTCCAAATCCCAGTCACTGGGATGTAGAAATTTTTTGTATAGTTACAACTGCCTCAGCACATTTGCATTCATAAGTCAGTTTTTCCTCTACAACTGAGTTAAAAAGTAAATGCAGGAGCAGAAGCACATTAACAAGAACATGATTTTATTTGTATACTTGTATATACATAATGTGGGCTTATTAACGCTAATGGATAGGGCACCCCGACAGTTCCAAGACCGTAGAATATTGGCCCAGAGCTTGGGTCTGCTCCTGGGTTACCCAGAACTTGGGTAGGCACCTTGGGACCTCACACAGTTCTCCCAGTTGCCATCAGCTGCCCTGTCATATTTTCCTGAATCTCACTGACAGTCTGAAATCTCTTCCCTTTCAAAGGTGATTTTAGTTTTGAGAAAAGCTAGAAGTTGCAGAGCACCAAATCTGGGCTGTAGAGGGGCTGAGCCACCAGGGTTGTCTGATGTTTTGACAAAAACTCTACATGAGATGTGATTCATAAGTGGGTGTGTGGTTGTGGTGAAGTTGTCAAACACCAGTTTCCCAAAGCTATGGCCTTCTGAATCATCCAAATATTTTCCATGGAGGAATATTCAAACTTAATACAAAATCTGATGCAGATTCCTTGCTCTGCTCACTCAGTCATTTTGAATGCAATGGCCACACAGTACGCATGCTCACTCAATGGCATCTTCTGCCTCCACTGACTAGCACAGAGAAGCCATCATTGTTCATAAATGCACACTCCAGTCCACTCTCTTTAGCTGCCAAGTTACATCGCTCTTGAGCAAACTGTTATCATATTAACAATGATGGGATGTTTTCCAAACAGATCTTGTAGTTTACAATTTAATAAAAAATAAAGTACTTAGCAATAAATGTAACCAAGAAGGCGAAACTTCCTTGGTTATATTTAGACACTTCAGTGTCTAAAACTTATGACACTGAAGAAAGAAACTGAGGAAAATACAAATAACTGGAAGCATATATTGTGCTCATGGGTAAAAAGAATTAACATAGTTAAAATGTCCATATTACCCAAAGCAATCTACAGAGCCAATGCAATTCCTATAAGATACCAATGCATATTTCACAGAACTAGAGCAAGTATTCCAAAATTTTACATGGAATCACAGAATACCCAGAATAGCCACAGCAATCTTGAGAAAGAAGAACAAAATTAGAGGAATCACAGTACCAGATGCCTGACTATACTACAAGGGCACAGTAATCAAAACAGCATGGTACTGGCATAAAAACACACATATAGACATATAATTCAATGGAATGGGACAGATTGGAAAGCCTAGAAATAAATCCATGCCTTTATGGTCAATTAATATTTGACAAAAGGGGCAAAAACAGACAATGATATAACCACAGCCTATTCAATATATGGTTATGGGAAAATTGGACAGATACATTCAAAAAATAAAATTAGACCACCTCCTTAAACAATATACAATAATAAACTCAAGATGGATTAAAGACCTAATTGTAAGATTTAAAACTGCAAAAATCCTAGAAGAAAATATAGGCAGTAAAATCTCAGATGATTCTTGCAGCAAGTTTTTTCTGATATATTTTATGGACAAGAAAAATAAAAGAGAGAATGAACTATTGCAACTACAACAAACAACAAAGTTTTTGCACAGCAAAGGAAACCATCAACCATGTATAAAGAAAACCCAGTGAATGAGAGAATATATTGTCCTGATACATTTGATAAGGGCTTAATATCCAAAATCTGTAAGAAAGTTATAAAACTCAACACCAAAAACAAATGAACAAACAAACAATTCTATTAAAAATAGACAAAGGACCTGAGCAGGCATTTTCCAAAGAGGACATATAGATGACCAATAGACATATGAAGAGATGTTCAACATCAGTAATCATCAGAGCAATGAAAATTAAAACCACAATGAGATAACATTTCACACATGTCACAATGGCTGTCATCAAATCAACAAACAACAAGTGTTGATGAGGATGTGGAGAACAGGGAGCCCTTCTGGTGAATGCATATTGATGCAGCCACNAAAGTTATAAAACTCAACACCAAAAACAAATGAACAAACAAACAATTCTATTAAAAATAGACAAAGGACCTGAGCAGGCATTTTCCAAAGAGGACATATAGATGACCAATAGACATACGAAGAGATGTTCAACATCAGTAATCATCAGAGCAATGAAAATTAAAACCACAATGAGATAACATTTCACACATGTCACAATGGCTGTCATCAAATCAACAAACAACAAGTGTTGATGAGGATGTGGAGAACAGGGAGCCCTTATATATGTAGTTGGTGAATGCATATTGGTGCAGCCACTCTGGAAACAGTGTAAAGTTTTCTCAAAACATTGAAATTGGAACTGCCTTATGATCCAGCAATTCCACTTTTGGGTATATATCTGAAAAAAACAAAATAATAATTGGAAAGTATATATGAACCCTATGTTTACTGCAGTGTTATTTACAATAGCCAAGATTTGGAAGCAGCTCAAGCACCCATCACTAGATGAATGGATAAAAAAGCTGGTACATATACACAATGGAACACTACTTGGTCAGAAAAAAAGAATACAACCTTACCTTTTGTGGTAGCATGGATGGTCCTGGAGAGTGTTATGCTACATGAAATAAGGCAGTCAGAGAAGGAAAAATACCATATGATTTCACTCACATGTGGAACCTAATAAACATATAAGAAAATAAAATAGAAATAGGCTTATAGATACAAAGAACAGACTGACAGCTCTCAGTGGCAGGAGTTTAGATGGCTGGGTGAAAAAGGTAAAGGGATTTTAGAATATGTGCTATGGAAGCAAGCACAAAGCAAAGGGATTAATACAAAAAATTTAAAAAAATAATAAAAACCCTACAGACACAGACAAAAGTATGGTTATTAACAGAGGGAAATGGCTATAGGGAGATAGAAGAGGGTAACTGGGGGATAAACAGTGATAGAAGGAAACTTGACCTTGGTGGTGAACACACAATACATTATTCAGATGATGTATTATGGAATTATATGCTTGAAAGCAAAATAATTTTATTAACCAATGTTACCCCAATAAATTCAATAAAAATCAAAATAAAAAATAAACTTCACCATGATGTAATTTGCATAAAATAAAATCTACCCATTTTAAATGTACAGTTAAATGTATTTAGAATTATGTCCATACCAGTGTAGATACCACCACAGTCAAGATACAGACTATTATCAAGACCCAGAAAGTTTTATGTGCACTCCTACCATGAATCTCTATCTTGTTCTCTAGTTTTCATACCCACTTCTAGCCCTAGGAACCACTGATGTGTCTTTTGTCACACTGATTAGCTTTGGCTTTTGTGGAATGGCATCTTATTGTGAATATTTTTTGAATCAGGTTTCTGCTCAGCGTAACATTTTTTGAGATTCATTCACACCATTGTATATATAACTTATATTCCCTTACTATGTATAGTATTGTCTATTATGAATATATAATATTTTATTTTATAGATATGTCACAATGTGTCTTTCCCAGTCATGTGTCTCTGGAAAATTGGGTTGTTTACAGTTTATTTTTTATTTTTTATTTAATTCTTATTCAAGTACAGTTTTCTGTCTTATATTCCCTGCCCTGCCCCCGCCAGTGCTCCCCACCTCCCTCCCATTTCTGTCCCCATCTTAATTATTGTCCATGTGTCCTTTATACTTATTTATGTGAGTCCCTCCGCTTTTCCCCGATGATTCCCCTCTCCTCTCTGGACCCTGTCAGCCTGTTCCATATTTGAGTGTCTTTGGTCATATTTTGCTTGCTTGTTTGTTTTGTTGTTTAGATTCCTGTTAAAGGTGAGATCATATGGTATTTGTCTTTCACCGCCTGGCTTATTTCGCTCAACATAATGCTCTCCAGTTCCATCCATGATGTTGCAAACGGTAGGAGCTCCTTCTTCCTTTCTGCAGCATAGAATTCCATTGTGTAAATGTACCATAGCTTTTTGATCCAGTCATTTACCGATGGGCATCTAGGTTGCTTCCAACTCTTGGCTATTGTAAATTGTGCTGCTATGAACATTGGGATGCATAGGTTCTTTTGGATTGATGCGTCAGGGTTCTTAGGATATACTCCTAATAGTGGAATTGCTGGGTCCTTTACAGTTTTTAGCTATTATAGACAATACTGTCATGAAGAATCATATACAAATATTTGTGTAGACTTTACTTCTCTTGCATAAACATTTAAAAGTGGAATGGCTGTATCATATGGTACATGAATGTGTATTTAATTGCAGAAATAACTGCAAAACTAATTTCCAAGGTGGCTGTCATATTTTACATTCCCATCACCATATGTGCATTTTAATTGTTCCCCATCTTTACCAACACTGGGTATTGTCAATCTTTTTAATTTTGGACATTCTAGTGGGTGTATAGTGTTTATCTCTTTATGGTTTTAATTTGCATTTTCTTAATAAGTAATAATGTTAATCAAGTTTTTGTGTAGTTCTTTGCCATTTCTATATCTTCCCTGCTAAGTGTGTTAAAATGGTTTGCTTCTTTTCTGGTTACATATTCTCAAATTTTTTTGTGAAAAAATATTTATTGCAAATATTTTCTTCCAGTCTTTGGTATGCCTTTTGATTTTGTTAACATAAGTGTCTTTCAAAGAATAGAAAGTTATAAAATTTGAAAAAAAATGGATAACATTTGCTTGAATACTCTAGTTAAAAGTCAGAGATTGAAACTATGCTGTGCACCTGAAAATAATACAATGTTGGATGTCAACTATAATTGAAATAAGATTTAAAATTTTTAAAAGTCAGAGATTGATAGATAATAAAAACAATACCCTCTATGTTGGCTAGAATGACACATTTGAAATTAAAAAATATAGATAAGCTGAAAGCATGCGGAAGGAGAAAGATATACCAGCATACAGAAGCATACATTCTAATATGTTAGATAAATGGTATTATTAAGATAAAGAGGGATATTTCATAATGTACAAGGAGCAAAGTATCAGAAGACAAAAATTATAAGTGTATGCATGCTTATTTACAGGGATTTTAAACACTTTAAGCCAAAGTTATAGAATTAAAAGAACCAAGAAATTACAAGGTTATATAGTAAGTGATTTGAATAGTTATCTGTTGGCTATTGATAGAATTAGCCGACATAAATCAGTACATTGCTTAAATCTAATTAATTGTATAGAGAACTAGATCCAGTCATTGAAAAGAATACATTTTTTCAGGTTCACCTGGTACATTCATCAAGTTAGATCATAACACTTCAATAAATTTAACAGAATATAAATCATATGAAGTATATTCTCTGATCATAACAGAATCAAACTAGGAATTAATCAAAATAAGAGAGCTAAGAAAATCTTCCATATATCTGAAAATCAAACAAAATACTTCTTAATAATTCTTGGGTCAATTAACATTGAAAATTTTTTTGCTTCAAAAACACTTTTTAACAAAGAATGAATAGGAAAACCTTCCTCAATTACTTTATGGAGTTGTAAGAAATAAGGGAAATGAGAGAATATAGATAAGATCGTTTTGACTATTTGGAGGTAATGTACAAATACAATGTTCTCTAGAAATGAGACTTTGAAGCCTTCTCTGAATACTATGAAAATCCTTCTAGTGTTATCTTTTGTAGATAAAGAGGACAGTCATGTGTGAAAGGAAAAAAAATCACTCCATTTTTGCCACCAACTCTTCCAGGTTGGGATATAGGATTATCTATCCCATGATGGATGGCTGCCTTCTAAATCCCACCACCACTGCCTCCACTTTCTTCCTCTGTTGCTCACATACAGTTTTTTTAAAGAAACTTAGATGACTTTATTTATTTATTTATTTATTTATCTATTTTAGATTTTACTTATCTTTAGAGGGGAAGGGAAAGAGAGTGGGAGAGAAACATCAATGTATGGTTGCCTCTTGTTCGTCCCCTGCTGGAAACTGGCCTGCAACCCAGGCATGTGCCATGACTGGGAATTGAACTGCGATGCTCTGGCTCGCAGGCCCGTGCTCAGTCCACTGAGCCACAACAGCCAGGGCCAGTTTTCTTGATAAAGAAGAAAGTGTCCTTCTTGAGAGAATTGCAGAATTTTATGTTCCTAAGTGGGGGTTGGTAAACTAAGGCAAATGATCGTGGCCCTCTAACTCTTCTCGCAGTGCAATTCTCTCTTCTTTACCTCTTTTTTTCTGTTCCTTCCTTCATTTTCTCCTATGTTGTTTCTCTTTCTTCTCCCTTTCTAATTACCTCCTGTCTCCACCTCCTTTTATCTCACTTGTCAAAATTAGCCCCATGATGAGCCTCTGAATTTATGGGAATCCAATTATTTTTTCAGAGAAGGTTGGTCTTGATGCTGTGGCTCAGAGTAGTTAAATGACTTTAATCTAAGTTTGATCTTTTTATACCATTCATACCTTTGAATTTTAAGTCCCACTGAAGCCCATAACAATTGTTTTATGAAATGGCCTTTTCCTTTTTCTGTGAACTGCCTGGCAAGCTGACTTGGTCTTCTCTGTCACTCTCCCTATTTTTCTTTTTCTAATACTTGGGGTTTGGCTTTAAACCCTTATAACATTGTCTAGGATCAGTCACTTTCTGTATCTTTCTTCCCTTGAGCAGTCTATCACTCAGCTTCTTCCCCTTATAATCTCTCTCACAGTGCCTCTCCATGTCTTCTAGATGGCTGCTTTTTGCTCTTCTCTCATCTCCTAAATCTGAACATTGTATAAGAACATCTTTGGTCCTATGCTCCCTGTTGCCTGCTTTTCTATCCAGTTCTGTCAATTCCTGAAGAGTAGGATGCCATTCTTCACACTTCTCAGCTACTTCTGATGAAAAAAAGAAAGCTCCCTATAAAACCACAATACTGCCCTACCCAATATGGCATCAACTCCAGATAGAATTCACTTTGTTTAAAAGAGCGTAGGAGAATCATGATACCTCTTGTTCCTAAGTGAATTCATTGTGGAGACTTCAGTTATTTGAGGCATTCTAAGTGTATAGATAACACTAACCTTACTGCATGTTGAAATCATAGGGAAAAAACAAAGGAATAAAAAAAAACATATATTTGGTGAGCAAGAACCAGAATCAATTTTTTTGGAGTAATTCTTTCTTGGCCTACAAAATGGAGTTAACAACCCCTGACCAGTATACAGTGTCTCTTTCCTTCACTCCTCTGTTGTTGTCCTATTTCAGGTTCAGTCATTGTATGTAAGTAATAGAGTTCTCACAGATGGAATGTATTTTATTTAACTTATAATTTGCAAGGCATACTCAGAGCTTAACCTGTATGAATAGAATCCTTGTGGCTGTACTCTGAATTAAGGACTATCATTACCTTCATAGTATAAATAAGGAGCCAGTGCTAAGTCTATGGGGTAAGATAAACCAAATTTGACTGTAGTTCACCAACTTCCTAGATGTCGGGCACATTAGTTAACTAGTCTCAGTATTGTTTCCATCAGGAAAAGTGCTGCTTTTTTGGCAAACGTGGCCATTTTACAGACAAAGTAAAGTCTTGAAAGGTTATCTGGGAAAATTCAGTCATCAGAAGCATTTTTCTAAGCTGTAACTAGTTTTGAGGAGAGGAGAAAGGCTGTTCTCATCCCACATGTACATTTTCAGGATTGCATGAGAGAAGGCCATGATGACATGGACTTGGTCCTTCCAAAGAAAACCAAGTGGACATAAGTGTTGTAAGTTTGCAAATACCAGAAGGAACATGTAACAGTCATTGTGATACACACCACCACGTGGTGAAGACCTAGTCATTAAATGCAGATGTCAATATACCATAAATGAAGAAAAGTACTAGCTTTGCAATGATTCCCAGGAAAATTGCACCAACTGCATGAGTTTTCATATTTCAGCTTGGTTTATATTTATTGTAATGTGAAACTTGCTATCTGATCAGCTGGTTTTGTTAAGCATATACCTAATAACCAGGGTCTCAAAATTAGTGAAAGACTTTGGATTTAATTATTTCAAATATATATACATATATGAAATCCTGCTATGTATTGAATTTTTATTTTCTAAGATAGGTAACAACTGACCTCATTGTATTTGAAGTAGAGAAGACAAATATTGATTAGATATACAAATAATAAACACATGAAGTATTAAAGTGTGTTGGGAAACATAAGAACAGAGGTGGCCTAATTAAATAGTTTCTTTGGAGTTAAAGGAAAATTTTTTTGTAACTGAATGTAAATTAGCCTGAAAATTGAGGCTGATCTCAATAATAATAATAATAATAATTATTATTATTATTATTATTATTCTCAGAGGTTTTAGTATATTGCAAAAGAGTTGGAAATTAGTTTTATTATGGGGAATAATGAAGTTCAAATTTTGATTGTCACTAAGATCTATAATAAGTAAATGGTAGGAAACTAAACATTTTTCTAAATGGAAAAATGAGTCAGCTCTGTGGATGCCACATAGTAAGCATAGCTTGGACATCTAGACACCATACTAAGCCTGTCTTAATCACTTAATATTGTGGGGCCCTGAATAAGATACCTAGAACCCTATTTCTCCCTTCTTGAAATAATGAAAGTAATAACACCATTCCACTTTATTGTAAAGGGACATAATGTTGTTGAATTAAATAGCATCCAGCCCTGACTGGTGTGGCTCATGGGGGTGGGGCATCCTCCCACAAAGAAAAAGGCCCCAGTTTAATTCCGGGTCCTGGCACAGGGCTGGCTCATGAGTGGTCCAGGTTCCTGGCTGGGGGCGTGCAAAAGGCAACTAACTGATGCTTCTTTCACACATAAATGTTTCTCTCCCTCTCTTTCTCCCTCCCTCCCCTCTCTCTAAAAATTACTTTAAAAAATACTATCTAATTATTTGAATACTTGAAGGTTGTACAACAGTAGTTATATATGATTATTATTCTGCTAAATAACAATGTTAATCTTTTCAAATTAAATAAGCACATTTTACATTGCTCTCACAGCAAAATCTTTGTTGAGGTTAGTCAGTTATATTATTTTTCTTCCACTGTCTGTTCTCTTACTAAAGGAGTAAAATATGTGTTCAGACAGAACATATCTATCTCAGAAAATGTGGAGAGTAGTTAAGAGTAAACTAACCATCTTCTTTTTTTTAATTTTTAATATATATTTTATTGATTATACCATTACAGTTGTTCTATTCCCCCTTTATTCCCCTCCACCCGCACCCCCCCTCCCCCACCATTCTCACCCCCTTAGTTTATAACCACGTGTCTCAAGTTCTTTAGATTCTATATTTCCCCCACTATTCTTGACTTCCCCACTATCTATTTTCTACCTACTGTCTATGCTATTTTCTGTACCTTCTCCCCCCTTCTCCTCCTCCCACTCCCCTATTGCTAACCCTCCATGTGTTCTTCATTTCTATGGTTCCACTCCTGATCTAGCTGTCCTCTTGGTTTGCTTTTGTTTTAGGTGTGGTTGTTAATAACTGTGAGTTTGCTGTCCTTTCACTGTTCATATTTTTCATCTTCTTTTTCTTATATAAGTCCCTTTAGCATTTCATATAATAAGGGCTTGGTGATGATGAACTCCTTGAACTTGACCTTATCTGAGAAGCACTTTATCTGTCCTTCCATTCTAAATGAAAGTTTTGCTGGATAAAGCAATCTTGGCTGTAGGTCTTTGGATTTCATGACTTGGAATACTTCTTTCCAGCCCCTTCTTGCCTGTAAGGTCTCTTTTGAGAAATCCGCTGACAGTCTGATGGGTACTCCTTTGTAGGTGACTGTCCCCTTATCCCTTGCTGCTTCTAGGATTCTCTCCTTCATTTGAATCTTGGCTAATGTAATTATGATGTTCCTTGGTGTGTTCCTTCTTTGGTCCACCTTCTTTGGGACTCTCTGAGCTTCCTGGCTTTCCTGGAAGTCTATTTCCTTTGCCAGACTGGGAAAGTTCTCCTTTATTATTTGTTCAAATAAGTTTTCCACTCGTGGCTGTTTCTTTCCCCCTTCTGGTACCCCTGTAATTCGGATGTTGGAACGTTTAAAGATGTCCTAGAGGTTCCTAAGCCTCTCCTCATTTTTTTGAATTCTCATTTCTTCATTCCTTTCTGGTCGGATGTTTCGTTCTTCCTTCTGGCCCACCTGCTTGATTTGAGTCCCAGTTTCCTTTCCATCGCTATTGGTTTCCTGGACATCTCCCTTCATTTCAATTAGTTTAGCCTTCATATGTTCCTCTAATATGTGACTATAATCAACCAGATCTGTGAGCATCCTGATGACCAGTGTTTTGAACTGTGCATCTGAGAGGCTGGCAATCTCTTGGTCACTTAGAGTTATAGGCTCTGGGACTTTGAGTTCTTCTTGTGCCATCTTTTGGGCTGTTCGTGCCTGTTCTGTAGCAAGATCGGACCCCTAGGTGTTCACCAGAGCAGGGTAAATCAGTTGCTGGGTTGTGACGCTGTACGCAGGGGCAGGGGTCAGAGAGGAGCAATGGCATCCTGTCTGCCGCCTCCCGCTGCTGCCACCATCACTGGGGCCCATGCACTTTGTCCCACTGCATGCAAGTGCGCCACCGCCGTCAGCCCTCCACCACTGGGTTTGCCACTGGGCCCTGCGTGGTCCGTCTCACTGTGCGCGAATGTGCAACCTCGGTCAGTCTGCCCCACACCCTGACTGGGTCTGGGCTGCCTGCGTGCCTAGGTCGGGGGATCTTTCCTTCCCGACCCTGCTCTGCTGCGGGCTCTGCTGCTGGCTCTGCCCCCCTTACTGTCCTGGTTGAACGGTTCGTTGTTGTGGGACTTCTGTATAATTCAATTTTCTGTTCTTTGGCTGTGTCTTTGTTCTCCAAACCTTTGTTGTATTCAAATTTGGTTGTGGGAGAAGGCACAGTGTTTCCACCTATGCCTCCATCTTGGCGGAAGTCCTAGCCATCTTCTTTATGAATATTTAAAATGGCCAATATGAAAGCAAATTTCCATTTATGCTAATTTCTGTTATTTTAAAAGTCATCTGTGGTTTTGGTTCAGGGAGAACGAATCTTAAAGAATTTATTTTCTATTTTTTAAGATTTTATTTATTTATCTTTAGAGAGCAAGAGAAGGAGAGAAATATCAATGTATGGTTGCCTCTCATGAGTCCCCTGCTGGGAACTGGCCTGCACCCCAGGCATGTGCCCTGACTGGGAATTGAACCGCAATCGTGTGGTTCACAGGCCTGAGCTCAATCCATTGAGCTACACCAGCCAGGGCTAAAGAATTTATTTTCATGCACAGCATAATCAGACTGCAAAGAAGTAACCAATGAGTGACTACAAAGCATTTTGTTATTATCAGCAATAATAAAAGAAAAACTGATCAATTCATAGTGGCCCAATCTGACTTTTAAATTACAGTTTCTTAATCTCAAAAAAGAAGCAAGCTACCATCTCTCTATATCTCTAGATATGCAAGTAGGGAGATAAATAGATGATAGGTAGGTAGATAGATAGATAGATAGATAGATAGATAGATAGACAGAGAGACAGAATTTTTCTTCTTGTCCTACCCATCATAATAGCCAACAGTGCTCCAAGGCCAACTTTCTAGTGACTAAACAATAAGAGAAAGAGATTATTGATGCTTGAAAGGTTTCTGTTGTGTTGTTTCTCTTGAGCCCTAATATATCTCTACTGCATTAGAATGAAATACTCTGAGTATAGTATTTCCTTTTGGTAGTAGGGCACCAGCTGTCTTCTTAAATTTCCATGCCACTTAATCTAGCTCTAAGCTGGGTTAGCTTTCAGTTCACAAAGAAGGCAATAGCTATGCAAGTCACATTTTCAGAAAGGTCTCTGAGGTAATGAAGTGTACAAAGTATGCTAATAAGGAGAACAGCTAAGGTAATTCCTCAAGGCAGGTGCAAATATATGGCAAAGAGCCCCTTTTGGTACAGTGCAAGAACTGACCTGTGAATAGGAGTTAACAGTGGAAGGCAAGAATTTGAGAGTCTCTCAGCACTGTTGAGGGATTACCACTCAATTAGCCTTGCTGATGCTAATGTTGGATTTACTACCTCAAAAGTCCACACCATCTGCATAATCATCAAAAGATGTCTAGAGTCAAAACCCCCACGATGATCATCTAGAAAACCACTCACATCAAAATCATCTACTGTAGCAGTCATCTAAATGCATAAAATAAACTAGCAAAAGATAGACTATTGCTATGTCCATTCTAATCACCACTAAGATTTTTCATAGGTTTTCTAGTATATTTGTCAAAATTTCAAAGTTCTTCATAACTATGCCAGGTCAGAGGGGAAATATATTAAATAAGCTTCATACCAGTCCTTTAAAGAAGTCAAGTAATTTTGTCAGAACACTATGTTCTGGAGTGTTAGAGTTCAGAGCACTCCCATGAAAATAATTGCTCATCTGACTCTTTAATATGTACTTGTCAGAGAAATGTTTATTAATATTAAATCACTGAATTAAACCTGTACGACATAATCATACACAGAAAAATACATGGAAAATGAAAACTGAAAGTGACCTGGAGATCAGATTATTATTTGGGTGCATACTTCATACCTTTTAAAAAATGAATAGGTAATTAGGCATAATACAGAATAAATCATGGAATTAGAATGCTACAAGTTATGCTGATATATCTCTCCCCTGTTATCACTATAAATGCTGTGTAACAAAACACCCTAGACCTCAGTGCCATAAAATGACAATCATTTATTCTCTTGTTGACAAGTCATCTGGCATGGCTCTGCTTTAATTTTCTGACTTTGGGATACTGATCATTTGCATGAGACTGTGGGTGAATACAAGTCTACTCTACGAGTCTCATTTCTTGGTCCACAGCTGTCTCAGGGTGTTCTTCTGAGTACAAAGTTGAGAATACTCCAGATGTGTGAATGAAAACATTGCAATGTTTCTTAACACTTAGCCTCAGAACTCTCCCATTAGAACCCACACCCAGTTACTTCTCCCACATTCCATTGGCTAAGGCAAGTCACACACACACACACACACACACACACACACCAGACACACACACACACACACACCAGACACACACACACACATACAAAGAAGTAGCTGGAGAAATAATCATTACTGAACAGCAAGTGATTCTACTCCAGCTGTAAACAAGAACCCAACCTCTAATTTGCAGAGAACATTGGAGGTAAGATCAGGAGTGTGAATGCGTGTGTGTGTATGTGACACATCCTGGGCATGCTACAGGTTTATTGCAAAACTGGAACAATAATAACAATAGATTCTATGTTTTTTAAAGATTTTATTTATTTATCTTTAGAGGGGAAGGGAAGGAGACAGGGAGAGAAATATCAATGTATGGTTGCCTTTCATGTGTTCCCTGCTGGTAACTGGCCTGCAACCCAAGCATGTGCCCTGACTGGGAATAGAACCATGATCCTTTGGTTCTCAGGCCTGCACTCAATCCCCTGAGCTAGACCACCCAGGGCAGATTCTATGTTTTAAAATGGGAAAATCCACTGCATTTTAATATAGTGATCTATGTCATCTACTGTACCCTTTTGAAAACTGACATATTTTTATCAGGTGATATAATGAACTATTGCTTCTCAAATGCTCTTTAGAGGCAGAATGAAGGTGTAATTTAAGGTTTTTAAAATTGATGGCCTCTTCCTCCATACCCAGTAGATCCACACCCACAAGCACATGCCCTCAAATACACATGCCCACACATACATGGTAGAGAGAAGAAGGGAGGGAGAAAATACGAACATAGAAATGTAATTTTGTACCAAATTTAAAGCTAAACCAGCCCTAACTGAATTATAACTGTTTTTCCAGGACTTTAGGTATTTCCAGGATAAAAATAAAAGCTGCTAGGTGATCCTTCACGAAGTCTGTATTTTGTTATCAGGACTGGGAAGCATGGATTGATAATCAAGGCAACAAACCTAGTAGAGTCAAAAGTGTGTATTCCTTTTCTTTCAGTAGGGATGGAGAACAAAAATTATTACTTCTTAACATTTATAAGACTTTTCTTTAATCTCAGAAAAGCAGGATGTGCTGACAAGATAGGTTAATCAGAACCTATAAGAATAAGAACATTTTCTTTCTTGACATAAATCCTAGGAATAAAAAAATTGCTATAACAGAAAATATACTATTACAGCTGTGACTGGTTTTATGCACTGAACAGCCTGTAAAAATCACCCAGAATCACTCTTGAATTCACTCAGCACACATTTACTGAGCTGCAGATGGGCTTCTTGCTTTTTGACGGCAGTTAGCTCTAAACTGTTGAATTTACTCAGCACTTAACTTTTTGAACAAGTTTTCCAAAAATTCCCCCAGATTTCTTGAATTCAATGAATGTAGAAAGGGAAGGTAATTAATTTGACACCTCCTTGCAATCCACTTTGGGGGACATGTGTTGGTTTGTTCATGGAGATACTAACTATGGCATTATTTCACACTTTCTTGACAAAAATGACTTTCCCCTTAGGATTTTTGTTGTACTTATATCCAATTTATGCTTTGTTTTTTCATAAATTTATAATAACTACCATAGAATTTGTCTTCCAGATGTTTTCCTTACTTTGAGTTTCCATTAAATTGTGAGAAGTGACATGTTTCAATAGAAACCCTACATTTTCAACATAGGCATAACTATTACTTTTTCTCTGCAGGAATTCAATTTCTCTTTAAGATAAAATTGGCCTTTCTGTAGTTAAACAAAAAAAATCTTATTTTTCTCTTCCATCATAGTTTGCCTTCATCTCCTAACATAAATAGGAGAGTTAATTGGAGAGAACAAAAGAGTCTTTTGTGTTGTGACCATAGAAGGGATACAAAAGGAAAGAATAGAAAGATTATATTTTTTTCATGAACTTTATGTTGTTTATGAAACTGTCTTGATGAAACATGTTTTCCAAAGCAAGCAATTCAAACACCCACCACTGCTTCCTGCACACTTAGGCCATTTAGGGGGAAAAACAGACAAATAGAACTGTATTAAAATTCCATCTCTGCAAATAACAACTATATGACCCTGAGCAAGTTATTTAAAAACTATGTGTTTTTGTTCCTTCCTCTGGAAAAATAGAATAATACCTATTTCATAGAGTTGTGACAAATCTAAAAATAACATAGGCAAAGTACTTGGCATTTGGTGGGTACTCAGTAAGCGATAACACTTACTATAGGATGATATTTGGAAAATAGTGTATGGCAAGCGAAGTCAAGGTGAATCGGGTTTTTAAATCAGATTCCTCAATTGGCTATATGAAGAACCACTGATAAGTTTACCCTGTATAAGACTTAATTTCTTAATTTTCTAATTTTCATATGGTCTAAGGGGATTGTGGGTGGAATTCTTGGCTCCTGACCCTTTCCTTGGTGGACAGCTGTCACTTAGTAAGTGGTAGCCGGAAGAAGTAGTGGTAAAAGTAACAGTAGCAATACTCCTAGTGAGCCAGTGAAAATCCTTATTTAATGAGATTGTCATACTTTAATTTTTCCTATATAATATTTTAGACTCATTTCAGATAAAAATTACAGTGGAATCTTCCTGAGAAGCCTTACTGAGACCACATTCCTCTCCTGACACCTCACCAATCTCAAACACATGTACACCTGCAAGAGAAAACTGACAATTATTGTAACTTTTCCAAGGACCCTTTCCCTCCCAGTGCTAGGGTGATGTCTCATAGGTGGAGAGGACACACGGGCACCAGGAGCCCCTGGGGTGACAGCGAGAAAGAGGTCCACTCTCTCATGCTTTCTCTCCTTAACTTTACTTCCATTTTTAGTTGACTGCCTGGAAAGTATCATTGAGTAAAATATCTCCTTGGAGAAACCTGGACATTTTAAAGTTGAAAGGACGGGTTGAAATACAGAAGGAGTGCTCCTGACTCATAGGCTGCCTCCATCACCTGCTCATCCACTGACAAGCAGAGCCACCTCACCCAGAGTATGGGAAGCTGTGACATTGCTCTTTCAATGTCCTGTGAGTTTAGTGGGGAGGGAAGCTTGCTGTAAAGATTAATCTCACTGGACCACTAACCTTATATTCTGCTGCTTATCCACAAAGGTAATCATTATGTCCCAGCAAAGCAGACATAAAGTAAATCTAATTTCTATTTAGAGGTAATAAGTAGAAAGAAGGAGCAGTAAAATTCTTTTTTTTTTGGCTGACACAATCTTTAGTGTTTCTTCCAAAGTTGTTGACATTTGTAATTCAATTTACCAAATTTGCTTATTCCTTGCCTTTATTTAAGGAAAAAAACTTTTTTTTGTTTATTTGGTGCCAAAACCCAAATAATTAAAAAATTTATGCCATCAGTATATCTCCTTATGTTTGTAACTTCAATTAAATAACTGCTCTAAGTGATTTCCCCTTAGCCTCCCTGAATTAATTTTAGATACTCTCATCCCCAAACTTCAGTCAAAGGGCGTTTGTAGGTCGGGCTGCATAAGAATCACTCTAGAAGCTTTATGTGAATACAGATGCTTAAGCCCTATTACTGATGCTTCAGCTTCAAAGCTCCTGATGCAGAAATCTATATTTCAACAAACATCAACCCTCAGTGGCAATCTTAAATTTGTCATACATAATCCCAAACTGGAAATTCAGATGAAAATAGAGAGTTTGTAGTTCCCTTAGGATGTCTTTTTCTGTCTGTTATTTATCAGCCATATTACTTGATCAATTCCTATAAGTAGGCACATGTAACCAGGGTGTAATTTCAGAGCACCAGCTACTAAGCCTATGGGGCAATGAGAAGTTTGGGGAAAATATACATTATAACTTATTCTCTCTCCCTCCTTCCTCATCTGTTATGATATTTGATGTTTTTCTGTATGTGTTCCCCAATATGGTAAATAAGTAAATAAATGGGTGAACAATGACACTGCATTCTAAATAGTAACAAAGAGTCCTGGCTGGTGTGGCTCAGTGGTCGGAGCATCCTCCGGTAACTAAAGGGTTGTGGGTTCAATTCCTGGTAAGGGCACATACCTCGGTTTTCGGTTCACTCCTGGGTCTAGGTGTGTGTGATCCCTGGTCCAGGCCCTTACGAGAGGCAACTAATTGGTGCTTCTCTCCTGCATCAATGTTTCTCTCTCTTCCTCTCTCCCTTCATCTCTAAAAGCAATGAAAAAAATGTCATCGAGGTGAAGATGAAACAAATAAACAAATAAATAACAGCAGGGATCCTGATAAGAGACAGATTTGAGTGTCCTGCGGGACATTCTGAGTCTTGGAAACTGGCTTCGGGTGAGAACATTGCTATAGTATTGACTATTCTATCTGCAAGATCTATCTGCAAGAGACCCTTCTCATAACCATTGAATGTTATTGACCAAGAACATTGCATCTCCAATTTCTGCTGATATTACTGAGTTTACTGGTTTCATAGCTGAGGGTCTCAGCCCCTACATTCAGCCAGCTTTTTAGTAAATTCTTGTTCATCAGAAAGTAAGGGTGACAGATGTGGATCAGTATGAATTTATTTTCATCATTTGAGTAGAAGGGGCAAAATCTAAAGTACATGCCCATCGCAAAAGAGTTGATTTATTCCACACAGGGCAGCATGAATTTTGTAAGAATTCCTTGGGAGAACAGAGCTATGGCACCTAAAAACAGGCATGCCTTAATGTCCAAGGAAATTAGAAATGATCATCTATGTAACAGTGTCAACAATCTGACAAAAGGCTTTTTTACAAGGTAGTGTAGTCTGTTAAAATGTCCCAATAAGGGATGAATGTGGTAGTTTTCTAATGTTGTCACTTGGGAAAGAAACAGCTACAACTATTTAGATGGATCTGATGCAGCCCTGAGCCATCCTAGTGGGATACTATTGGAAATCTTTACATCTGGAATTCCTTTGCACAGCAGAAGGGTTCACATAACAACTAGTAAGCTGCAGAAGGGTATGAGGTGTCCAAAAGGTGTAACAATTACTCTTGAAAGAAAAAGAGCATCTTTGATTGTTCTTCAAATAGTCAAAAATCAGAAATGCCTCTTTATAAATCATATTGAAGATATAAATACAAATCTACTTTTGACATGGGCTATCATGCTTGTTATGACTCACAACATGAATTTATATTTATCTTCCGTTTACTTGGAATGGTTGTTGAAGCCAAATTTATAGGATGATCTATATTGATAGATGGATGGTACATGGAGCCCACTGAATGTCTTTTCAGATCTCCTTTTCTGGAACTTTCCACCCTGCTCACAGAGGTCAGCCCTTCTGATCTTTATTTATACTACATATTTCCTACCTTCAGACCATAACTGATTAGATCAGAACTATACACCTGACCAAGCTGGGTTAATTTCATTCTCTCAGAATTTGGTATTGTTTAAACTAACTTGGAATTTACACATGGTCGAGTTTACACACATCTACTTGAATAAAGGTGCTGAAGGAGAGATGCACTGGATTGCTTTAATTTTTTAAATAGCAAAGAAATTAAAAGTTGTAAATAAGAAATTAAAAGAGAAAGTTCCAGAACATGATTCTGTGACAACCTCTATTCTCTACTCACCCAACGAGACTATACAAAGAGCAACGGAACACCTCTGCATCTCAGTTTCAATAAAATATTTTTTAATTATTTACTTATTTACTTTTGAATTTTTTAAATTTATTTATAGAGAGAAGGGAAGAGAGAGAGAAAGAGAAGACAAGAAACATCAATATGTGGTTGCCTCTTGCACACCCCCAACTGAGGACCTGGCCCACAACCCAGGCATGTGCCCTAGACTGGGGATTGAACCAGCAGTCCTTTGGTTTGCAGGCCAGCACTCAATCCGATGAGCCACACCAGCCAGGGCTGATCTCAGTTTTCTTAATGATAAAAGTGATAATGCTTTTTGACATTAAAAATAACAAAATGGTTTATTGTTAAATATATTCTCAATATATCTTAACAACAACAAAAACGCAAATGCAGGCAGTGTCCCATTACTATGATTTGTTCTACCTCTGATGGCTGAAACTGAAAATCCCTAAATCACCAGCCCCTGACACTTCACCAGGGCTCCCACAGATGTCTGTGCAGAGGACAAGGCCAGTGGCCCACTGTGCATTAATTACTAAGTGTCCTATTCTGAACTTCTGCCCTTAGAGTTCAGAAATGACTAACAAGTTTCAAGAGGTTATTTATCTTCTCTGGTTTCCTCTAACTTTGATATTTTTAATATATTAACTTTGATGCCAAATCAATCACCAATTAATCAAATAAACCTTAGAAAATAAACTCAATGAAAAGAATAAAAAGGATAGAATAAATTAGTATTGTTTAAAATAAAATAAGCAATATTATTTTTCTCTTTTATAAATGAGAAACTTGAGATAGAGAAGTATTTGCTCGAAGTCACAAAATTAGTAAGTGGTAAAGCCAGGATTTAAACAAGGGTTTTCAGATATTTATTCTCAATCTTTGTGATATGCTGCTAGTTTTTAAATAAGTGAAAGAATTTTAAACAAATAAATCTATTGGTCAAGACAAGAAAATTCTTTCATTTTTTAAAAATAAATGTTTGATTTACAATTTGCTACCTTAATCAGGAGGAAAAATTTGATTAACACCCTTTGTCCTTCTGGCATTCTATTTTGCATCCTTGCTTCTCCCTACAAAGGCCAGATTGAGAGCTGAGTAGCAGAAGGGTATGAAACCAGAACAAAATAAATAGAAACCATTTCTCTGGTAACAGTGTTCTTATATTTCCTTTTAGAAGAAAATGTAAAAGGCTTATTTTATCACCATCTGTGAGAAATTCAGTCTGAAGTACAGCAAAAAAAAATTGAAGCTAATTTCTGGAGCAAATTTTACTCTAAACTGTGAAAAACTTTTTTTAACAGAAGATATGGAAAGTGGTAGAACAAACAAGTTACCTTTTTCTTATAAAGTAACCTGATGTCACTAAAAAAAAGCTGAGTCTCGAAATGGACTGTGGGAGAGGAGAAAATTATACTCACATTTAATGCAGGGCCCTAGAGATTTTACTTCTTAAAATATATTTGTGAAGTTACAAAATCCTTAGTCATTGAATGTGCCATTCCTCCCAGCCTGACAGCTGGCTCTCTCATTTTCTTCTCTCCGGAACCAATGCTCATTTCTATCTGAACTCTAAACCATGAGCTGTTTAGCACTTCTAGTTCATCTTCTCGAGCTGAAAAGTTTAATTGAATGATTTATCTATAGCATATTATATTTTATTGCTTTTTATTGTGGAGTGGTATTTCAGGGTATGGATGTGCCACAGTTTATCCAGTCACTGTAGATGAACATTTCAGTTATTTGCTATTACAAACAAAGCTGCTACAAGCATGCATGTACAAGTCTCTGTGTGAACATATACTTTCACTTCTCTCGGGTAATACCTACGAGTGGAATGGCTGGGTCATGTGGAATGTGTACACAGTTATCCCTTGGTATCTGCAGAGGATTGGTTGCAGGACCCCAGTGGACACCAAAATCCACAAATGCTCAAGTCGTTCATATGAAATGATGTAGTATTTGCATACAACTTAAGCACATCCTTCTGTCTACTTTACATCATCTCTAGGTTACATACAATATCTATACAACGTAAAAGCTATGTAAGTAGTAGCTACACTGTATTGTCTAGGGAATAATGAGAAGAAAATAGTATGTAATGTAGGGTACAGATGCAACCATCAAAGCCTAACTATATAGAACACATCACCAAAAACATACATTTTTTAATACTTTCAATACAAATTTGGTTGAATCTGCTGATGTGGAACCCAAGGATACAGAGGCCTGACTATATTTGACTTTGTACAAAATGCCAAAGTGTTTTTCAAGGATTGTATAGTTTTACAACCCTACAAGAAATGTATAAGAGTTCTAGCTTTTTCAAGTCTTCACCTACATTTAGTATGGTCAGCCTTTTAAATTTTATTTCTTTGAAAAGATGTATAGAGGAGGTATCTTACTGTGTTTCCAATATGCATTTTCTTAAATGCTTGATGTGCTTTAGGATTTTGTATTTTTCACTGGTTATATAATCAGTGAAATAAATTGTGAAAGCAATTTAACCATGATGTAAATACGTGCAGTTTTCTTAATGTATCATGTGCTTGGCATTTATTGAGGCTTTTTGATCTGTAGATTTACAGCTTAAATCAACTTTGGAAAAATTTTTGGTAATTATTTCTTCAAATATTTTCTTCTGCCTCACTCTCCTGTCTCCCCTGTCATTCAGAATCCAACTGCACATACATTTGGTAACTTGAAGTTATCTCATAGGTCTGTGATGCTCTGTTCACTCCTTCTGTCTTTTTTCTCTGTGTTTCATTGTGAAGTTTTTTCTATGTCCTCAGGTTCACTAACCTATTCTTCTGCAACATGTATTTTGTAATTAATCCCATTCAGTATTTTTTCATCACAGACACTGTAGTTTTTACTTCTAGAAGTTTTGTTTGGGTCATTTGTAAGCCTTTCCTGTCCCTAACATATTCAACCTTCCCTTTGGCCTTTTAAAACTATAGAATGCAGTTATAATTACCTTTTTAATGTCTTTTGTTCATTTTAATGTTGGTGTCAGTTTCAATTCATTGAATTTTCTCCTCATTATGGATGACATTTTCCTGCTTTTTTGCATGGTTGGTAATGTTTCTTACTGTATGCCAGAAATTATTAATTTGATCTTGTTGGGTGCTGGATTTTTTAATAGCCCTATAAGTATTAGTGAGATTTGGTATGAAATGTGGTTAAATTATAGTTTTGTCCTTGCTTTTATCATTTGTTAGGCTGTCCAAAGTAGTGTTTGTTCTAACTCTAATTATTCACCAACCAAGGAAGATCCTTCTGATTACTCTATCTAGGGCTCCATAAATTATGAGTTTTTCTAGTCTGGCTGGTAGAAATGGTCTGTTCTGGCCCCATGTGAGTTTCAAGTATTGTTCCCTCAAATCCTTTCAAGTAGTTCTTCACATTACTCAACTGAATACCCCAAAGGGATACTCTACGTGCCTCTGGAGTTCTCTCTCTGAGCACCCACTCTCTTGTACTCTGTCCCATGTACTCAAGTCACTATGGTCTCCCTAGACTCTCAGCTGTCTTCTTACCCCATGGATTCAGCTGGGCTGCACTTTGCAAAACCTAGAAATACTTTCAAGGCAGTTGGGGAAGTTGTAGTGTTTGCCTCTATTGTTTCCAAACTCTGTCCATTTTTTGCCTGACTTACAGTGTCTTCAAAAATACAAGATGGGGAAAAATTAGTTTTACAGTTGTCCATATAAAAAATAATTCAATAACTAACAAATAATAATACAGGAAAAACTCTGCCTTTTATGTACTCACAACTGTAAACCTACTTTTGCCTCATCCTGTATGGTTTTATTATTTTTCTAATTTTTGCATGGTTATTTCAGGCAGGAGAATAAATTTGTTTCCTATTCTTCCAACTTTCCTGGTAACATTGCAGGATTTTAAACAGATAATGAGTTGACCAATCTTGGGGAACACCCAGTCTACATAGTATGGAGAATGAGAGACTAAAGCAGGCCTAGATTCAGGCAGAAGGACCAGTGAGGAGGTTTTTGTTGTAGACAGGTCTGCCTGGTTCTAGGACTTGTATCTCGACCCCTTGTGGCTAAGGGCAAGGGACGACCTTTGGAATTCGAGCCATAGTAGACAAAGCTTGTCTCTGGTAGCAAATGCTGCCTCAGTTTCCTCTCCCTGCCTCCAAAGCTTGGTTGGAAGTCAATGGCAGATAAGACTCCTCACGGGGGCGGGGGCAACCTAAGCCAGACTCAATCACTTGGGAGGCCTTCATGGAAGGACTTGGGGGGCTGCAACAAAGAAAGAGGGAGCAATAGACTCTCGCGCCCTCCCCCCCCAGCAGCTTTGACATAGCCCGAGTCCCCATGTCCTCTCGGAGAAGCGCTTCCTTGTTCTAATCCCCTTAAGCCTGAATACCTGTTGGGGAGAGGTGCAGTTCCTTGCCTTGCTAGAGTGTGTCCTGGGGAAAAATCTGGCATCACAAAGACTTCTTGATAAACCTGTGAAATCTGCTCTGCTAAGAGTGCTTTCATTCATATGTTAAGGGTTTGAGCAGGAAACCCTAAAACTCTGTTCCTGACAGACTCTGACTCAGACTAAGCCCTTAGATTTCTTTGAAATGTTATCTACTGTTTGATCCTTGCTGCCCTGTATTCCTGTGTATTAGAACCCAATAAAAGGCCCTGGAGGAGGGGGCTCAAGGCCTTTTTCTCCTCGGAGAAATTGGCTGCTGTTGGCCTTTTTCCCCTGAGAAACTGGCCACTACTCATGGCCTTTTTTCCTCTGAGAAAATGGCTATCTCTCCTCCCCCAAAATATCACATCATGTCTCAGTCATGATTACTCTCATCCATGGTGGCCGGGGAGACTTGAGAGGAAAGTTGCCCCCACAAGTTTTGTCATAGGCCAGGTGAGAAACCCTAGCATGCAGTAGATTTTATTATTCTTTTCTGACAATTCTGGTAAAAGAAGAATCATGATAGTCACCAATGTATAGAAAATAAAGAGAAACGTGTGTGCGTTTGTGTTTGTTCATGTGCTATACACAAATATAAGAACTGATAGGTAGTGTACAGAAATAAAAAGAAAAGAGTCTACTTCCCAGTTCATCTTCCCTGCAATATAATAGTGGGAATTTCATTGTTTATATTGCAAAAATATATCCAAATATTATTCTGTATGTTTTTAATTTGTGTCTTCCCTACTATGTTTGCTCACGATATATCTCAGAGTCACCCTTCCCCATACCAAGCAAATGAACAAAGAACACTCAAGAATTTGGATATCTGTATAGAGAATGAGTTTTGCATTTCCCAAAGATTAGGTAACAGGATGGGAAATGGGGTGCATAGAATGTGTGTATAGGGTAGGAGGGTGTTGCTGTGTCTCACTCAACCTGAAAAAAAAGGCAGTGAAAAAACAAGTTCCTGAAAGGCAGCTTGAGAATCAGAATCTTTTCTTTGCAAAACCAAGGAGAGAGTATAAGGGGCCTGATACATAAACTGCCCTAGAGTGTAAGTTCCTCTAAACCATTGCTTCTAGACATTATACCAACCAACTGCCACACCTGAGATCCCCGATCAGAGGTGAGAAATGTGTGCAACTTCTGAAGAAAATGGAGTTAAGGAGAAAACACCTTGTTCTGTATCAGAGCTGGAATAAACTGGAACCAGTGGGGCCTTCCTCCCTCTTACGGCTTTTTTATTATCCATCTGTTTTTTCCTCTCTTGTGTTAAACTCTTTCTTCTCCCATGCACCTCATAGTTTCCTGACTTTTCCATCTTCCTTTCTATCAAAAATTGCTCACAGGAAGAAATAGACGTGATCAACAATGCAGTCATCTTGAGTAGACAAGTACAGCCACATAGAAGAAGAATAAGTAATGAAAAATGAAGATCATCATTATTAAAAAATAGAACTAAGAAAAATAACAACCAGGTAATTGCTTTTGATATTATCACATCTACATTTGACATTCCCTGTAGAGTGTGAGTTCTGCAATCTTTGATTTATGCCATCTTCCCATTGTAGGAAAAGGACTCATACACAAAAGTTGAATATTGACTGAGTGACAGGTACCCATGGAGTGACTGAAGAGAGGTAATCAAAATCTCTAAGCCCTGTCTTCCTGTCTATAAAATTATTCTTTTAACTAATTCATTCCACTGTGTTTTGAGAAACATGATACTTACATAGTACCTAATATGAAACCTTGGTCCCAGGATCTGAAAAATCACAGCAGCACTTCTATAACATCTGCCACCACCCCAATTCCCTGACCTGGAAGGCACAGTTTTTACTACCATGAAAGCTAATCTGGTAAGTAGGGGGAAGCTCTTAAAATTCTGGTGTTAGACTGGCAGGACTGATAGACTGTTAGACTGATGTTAGACTTCAGGTTTGCACAGCCAAATGACATGTTCTTCACCAAAGAAGAATATACATATGCATTGTATCAGGTGCAAGGACAAAACCAATGGTAGACAGACTATTTGCCTATTTATTATCTATGCCATATTCCTAGCATGTAGCACCTCAGAGTAAGTCTCTTCAACCTGAGAATGCCCACCTTGACCCAGCAGCTTCATCATTCCTGTCAGGTCAAGCCTTTCTATATGGCCTCCACTGGGCTTGACTAGTGGGACATCCATTCACTGAACTGAAGAACAGCAGAGCAAAAGGATAGCACTTCTCAAGGCCTTGTGTTGAATTTTGCACACTGGATGCCCAGTACTAAATATTGCTGGTATCTGAAGTTGACTTATAACTCCTCCCTATAAACAAGAGAGGATAGTATTCCATTTTAGGATTCACATTGAGCACTTTACAACTTAATTTATTTCCATTAAACTTTTCTGAATTAGGTAGCTCAGAGAAAATGAAACTTAAAATTTAAATAACATGGCCTTTGATTTCAATACTTCTTCACAACTGGCAGGAATTCCCCTGTGGGAAAACACCTCTGTTCATGATTCTATTCTTCCAGCCTCTTTCCATGCAAAGCTCCTCCCCCCACCCAGCTCAAGGTGCTATTTAATGGAATAGTAACTCTCCTCACTAAATATTTGACATTCCTTTTCTTCATTTGCTTCTCTTTATTCCACTTAGTAACTTCTCTAACAAACAATTGGAAAACTTAAAGAGTTTTCAAGAACACTGTTAAGTGGCTGTCCTTGGTCAGATGCCGTGCTAGACATGAATGGCAGAAGTGCCGTTGCCTTTGGAAAGTAACTATCCTGTCTAGGAGTTCTTTTACATCACAAAATATAGGACTGGATATCACAATTTGTCTACTTAGTTTTTGTAGCTTAATAACTGACACTCCCATTTAACTGACTTCACTGAGTTAAACCATTTTTAGCAGTTTTTTTTACAAAAAGTAAAAAAGTTTTAAAGCAGTTTTTTACAAAAACTGCTCATATGAAAATGAGCAGTTTTCCACAACACCAAAAAGATTAAAACTGGGATTAAATCCATTATAAATTTTTATACCTCACTTTTACTGCCATTAAAAGGTCAAATCAGAAAGGTCTTATAAGTGTTATTTCCTTTCAAAGAAGTTTCTGTCAAAAATAATAAGTTACAGAACTAAAATATAATCATTAAGTTCTCCTTTAATCTGTAGTCACTATTTTTTATCTCTCTAGACCTTTGTCATACAAATGATTTTATATATATAATCTTCCAATTTGGAACAACTGTAGGTGAGGCTTTGTTATTTTTGATTCCTGCACAAACCTGTTAACTGTAGAGACTGCCTACCAACTGAGGTAATTAAAAGCATAGACTCCCTCTGAAAAAGGCTTATTTTCCTATTTTCCACTTGCATCTTCTAATCAATAATCAGTGGTAAGTCTCCTCCTTGAATAGCAAAAGACAACCTAATGAAGGCTTTATCATGGACTCTCTCACAGATAGATGGTCTCCATGGTGTTTTGTCAGGGAAACTGGGGCATCGTGAGAGAAATAGCATAAGAGATTAAGTTTGAACAAAGACCAACACACCAGTGCTCTGTTAGGGAGGCCTCTCTTAGCAACCCTGCACCATCCCCACCACCTGAATTAGTCACACTGACTCCTGATGTTTGAAGTGGTAGGGTGGCTTCTTTGGTCAGTTCAGATTCATGGTGGGTATCTCTGTTCTTTTCTTGAAACTACTTCTACAAATAGGCCAGGACAATGAACAAGGAGACAACAACCCACCAATAAACTTTTCATTAGAATTTGATGCTCACTCCCCAAACACAAAACGATAGCTTTACTCTTAAAAAGGACAGGCTCATTGTGATTGTGCCTCACTTAGGAAAATGACCACCTGACACTAGTTGATGTGATAAATTTTCAAAGTTTTACAAATAAAAGGCCAAGATTTTTTTTAAGCCTGGCTTCTACTCTTATGGAAAGCACATTGAAAAACAGTACTATGGTGTTCAGGGTTATTAACCAAGGGCATCTAAAGAGAATTAGATGCCAGAAAGTTGAACTCACACCTTGCTGTTTGCAGCCAGGAGACCCAGGAGACCTGTGGCTGTTGTCAGTGCAGAGTGGAGTTGGGCAGCCGGCCTTCTTCAGAAGGGGCTAAGGAAAGGGCTTGGCAGGGATAAGTGCAGAATGTAAGTGCTTTAGAAAATGGGTTCTAGCTCCAGCTCTTTTTTGTATATGGACCTCTAATTTACATGCAAAATCAAACACCTACGAATGAATCATATACTCACAGAACAAATGCACTAGAGATAAATGTGCAATGCCAATGATTAAGAACTCTGAACTGTTATAAAGGGCAGCCTATAAGTTTGTTATTTTTGGAAGTAAATTTATACGATACATGATAACTAAAGAAAAGGGTGTAAATGCAATAGGTATATATTGTGTTACTCAGTTGTACTGTGCAAGACCCATCCCCCAAATATAGCTATTATCTCTCTCTCCCATGTGTACAGGTAGGCCGAAGTATCTCTGCTTCTGGTTACAGTGTGTGAGTAAGCCCAGACTAGAAGGGTATAGTTATCTGAAGCATTTTCTCCTGGCAGAGGTCAGAAGCTGCTAGATGTGTAGGTGCAAATGATAAATGCGTCTTGAAGTGTTAGCTCAGAACAGTACACAATCACTTCTTTCCACATTCTTGAGCCAAAACACGTTTCCTGGCCAAGCCGAGTTCCAGTGAGACAGGTATGTTTGCTTCTCCACAGAAATGGGGGAAACAGAGTGACCACTTGCTGACAAATGAGCTAATCTGATGCATCTTTTTACTTTTCCTTTATTACTTAGAGTATGTCAGTAATGAACAAAACACAAAAATAAGTATCATTGGTTTAACCAGCAACCAGAGATCATCATTGAATGGTGGGAAGGCATTAATAAAGGAGTTGTGGGAGGAGAAGGAGGGTTACCAGGAAATGGAAAAGGGAAATGACTGGGGCAGTTCCCACAGTGGGATATTTCTATGCCTAACTCACTCTAGGTAGCTATATAACTATGAGTGCATTAATTAACCTCTCTGAGTCCCAGTTTTAATATGTAAATTGGGGCTAACTCACAGTTAGGGGCTAACATGTTGTGTTTACCTCACATGGTAGGTATAAAGATTAAATGAGTATTAAAAGTAAATAGAACAGAACCTGCAACATGAAAAGGCTCAGGAAAAATTAGCCACTATCCACAAATATAATGTGGCGGTGATTTATCTTTATGTATTGGCCTGTTTATCTAAAACACCAATGTAAGATACAATGTAAGATGCAGAGATTACCCATACTCTGTTTTCTCACTGGGGACTCGAGTGTCTCTTCTACTGGAAGAACAAATAAAAGACACAAACAAAACACTGGCATAGAGCAAGAAAGATTTGGATGAATGCTCACAGAGTGGCAGAGACTTGAGGGGCTCTCAGAGACGGCATCAGGAGTCACCCAGTTTTTGGAAATCTGTAGTCTCTTGTACATTTTTAACTTGAGATCTAACATTTTTTCATAGTTTACATCTAAAAGTTTACATAGATATAATTTCTAGCATTGGATAAAAATAGTTATACTACTCTTTTTAAAATATATTTTATTGATTATACCATTATAGTTGTTCTATTCCTCCCCTTCATTCCCCTCCATCCTGCACACCCCTTCCCCACCATTGCCCCCCTTAGTTTATGACCACGTGTCTCAAGTTCTTTAGATTCTATATTTCCCCTACTATTCTTGCCCTCCCCCTATGTATTTTCTACCTACCATCTATGCTATTTTCTGTGCCTTCTCCCCCCTTCTCCTCCTCCCACTCCCCTGTTGCTAACCCTCCATGTGTTCTTCATTTCTACGGTTCCGCTCCCAATCTAGCTGTCCTCTTCGTTTGCTTTTGTTTTAGGTGTGGTTGTTAATAACTGTGAGTTTGCTGTCCTTTCACCGTTCATATTTTTCATCTTCTTTTTCTTATATAAGGCCCTTTAACATTTCATATAATAAGGGCTTGGTGATGATGAACTCCTTGAACTTGATCTTATCTGAGAAGCACTTTATCTGTCCTTCCATTCTAACTGAGAGCTTTGCTGGATAGAGCAACCTTGGATGGAGGTCTTTGGATTTCATGACTTGGAATACTTCTTTCCAGCCCCTTCTTGCCTGTAAGGTCTCTTTTGAGAAATCAGCTGACAGTCTGATGGGAAACCCTTTGTAGGTGACTGTCCCCTTATCTCTCACTGCTTCTAGGATTCTCTCCTTCACTTTAATCTTGGCTAATGTAATGATGATGTGCCTTGGTGTGTTCCTTCTCAGGTCCACCTTCTTTGGGACTCTCTGAGCTTCCTGGATTTCCTGGAAGTCTATTTCCCTTGCCAGACTCGGAAAGTTCTCCTTTATTATTTGTTCAAATAAGTTTTCCACTCATGGCTGTTTCTTTTCCCCTTCTGGTACCCCTATAATTCAGATGTTGGAATGTTTAAAGATGTGCTAGAGGTTCCTAGGCCTCTCCTCATTTTTTTGAATTTTTGTAACTTCACTTTTTTCTCTTTGGTCATATTTTCCTTCCTTCTGGCCCACCTGCTTGATTTGAGTCCCAGTATCCTTTCCATCACTATTGGTTTTCTGTGCATTTTCCTTCATTTCAATTAGTTTAGCCTTCATATGTTCCTCTAATTTGTGACTAAAATCAACCAGTTCTGTGAGCATCCTGATCACCAGTGTTTTGAACTGGTGTATCTCAAATGTGCATCTGAGAGGTTCACTATTTCTTTGTCTCTTAGAATTATTGGCTCTGGTGCTTTGAGTTCTTCTTGAGCCATATTTTGGACTGTTCGTGCCTGTTATGTATGAGAAGCGGAGCCCTAGGTGTTTACCAGGGCGGGGCAACTCAGTCGCTGAGTTGTGATGCTGCATGTGGGGGTGGGGTCAAAGAGGAGCAATGGCAGTCTCCTCTGCTGCTTCCCACTGCTGGGGCCTGCACAGTCTGTATCACTGCTCACTCCTTTGCTGGTTTATATGTGTGGGAATGTATGACCAAGGTCAACCTGCTGCCTTGCGCCCTCACTGGGTCCACCCAATGCTACCACATGCCTGGAGTCGGGGGATCCTTCCCACCCAACCCTGCTCCACTGCTGGCTCCGCCCCTCTTACTGGTCCCGGTTGAACAGTTCATTGTTGTCGGACTTTCGCATAGTTCAATTTTCTGTTCTTTGGCTGGGTCTTTGTTTACTAAATCTTTGTTGTATTCAAACTTGGTTGTGGGAGAAGGCCCAGTGTTTCCACCTACGCCTCCATCTTGGCGGAAGTGCTCTTTTGAACATCAAAAATATAAGAGACAATGCTTCAATTTCTTCCTTGACATTCAGAAATTTTACATATTTGTCTTTTATTTTTCCTTGAATTCATATTTCATTTCATCTTCTACCCATAAAATTTTATCTTAATTTAATCAATTATTATTCTTGAAAGGTGTTTGTTGATTTTATTATTCTCTACAAAAATACATATAAAAAGGAGAAAATGTTTTTGACTTAATGTTATAAATTTTTTTTAATTCTGGCTTGAGTAATTAGTATTATTACTAAGAGTTATAAGTATAGTGTTATATTGCTATGTAATTATTGAACATGAAAGTAAAATTTTATTAGAAATGCATTTCTCATTGAGATTAATGGTATTTTTTCAATTAGTTCTTGTTTCTGCAAATGATTAAAAAATTCTTAGAGTGGAACAGAGTTCTACATAAACTGTATTCCAATTTGCCTTATCGTTATAGATGTGAACACAGAGAAATTATTTTCACAGAAATCCATAGAGAGAAATGCAAGAGAGCTGTATTTATTTTTTATAGATGTGTCATTCATTTCTTTTAATGCCAAAAATCACAGCGATCTATCACAAAAAAATGACTTTTAATGTAGACTGGTTGACACATCTTTGAAGGCCAAAGTCACAGTGATATATCACCAAAAATAATTTTTCTCATTTTTAACTAAGTCACATTTCAAATTTGCAAAACCTGAGACTTGGAAATCACCTAACTTGAAAAATGATTTGTTGCCCAGTCATTACAGACCACACTCTAAATATCTGGTATTAAACCAAAAAACTTTGTAGACACAGATGGATGACTATAAATTGTATCTATCACTCTTTTATTTAAAGGTGTCTTATATAACCCAATATGCCCAGAAGGGTTAGAAAAATATAAAATGTTATTTCATTACATTCTTTCTAATTAATATTTTTGTACTGGTTTTATCTTATTGTATGCTTTAAATATATTTTTATCAATGTTTTGGCATTGCACAATTAACTTATTAAGTGTACAAGAATGTCTGCCCTACAATGTAACCAGCAAAGTATCCCCAAGCTAATCAGGCTTGCATTCTATCAGAAAAATTTTGCCTTCAAATTTCAATTAAAACAAATATATTAGTGCACTATTCAAGCATTATTCTAAAAGTCCTGAGGAAATAAATTAAATATATTTATATGGAGGGAGAGTGAGAGAGAGGGAGAGAGAGAGGTTGTCATAGCAACTATTAGGGTTAAAAATGATGTCAATAATGAATAGTAAATGTGTTACAAGAAATATAATAAATCAGTAAGCTGTTTCTTATTGCTTAATTTGTAATAATTTAGTAAAATTATTAGCTAAAACTATAAGTTCTTTATAAAGCAAGAGAAATCGCAGGCTGGCAGTTCTGGTGGGGGAGGCTTATTGGGAGTGGAATGGTTAAGCAAAAAAGAAAAAAAGAGAGAACTCAGGACACATGGACAACCACGTGGTGATTGCAGGAGGAGGGGGATGGGTGGAGGTGGCAGTGGGTAAGTGGGGGTAAATGGTGGTGGGAAAAAGAAATTAAAAGTATAGACTCCAATGGAAATAAAAGCACCAGGGATAATGTAAGGGTGGGCCATCTTCCAGTACATGTGAGGGCTTATCCGTTAGCTGCTGACACAATATTGTTCCCAAAGGACCAACCACATAACACCAGTGTCCTGTGACTGTAAATATTTGTTTCTCACACTTATTTCTAGTGTCAGCTGATCTAGGCCAGCTGGACTGGGTGATTCTTCCATTCTTAGTGAGGTACTTTAACTTGCCTGGGAGGGAGCTGGTTGAGGCTGGGCTCAGAGGCGTGGCTCAACTTTCTTCTATGTATTTCTCATTGTTTTTCTGAAGTAAGCAGATTAGCCTGGGCGTGTGTTGTACAAGGTGATGGCAGAACCAAAAAAAGAATATGTGTTTTCAAACACTTAAGCCTGTTGTGGCTTAGGCTGGACACTGGCATATTCTTTGTCGTTTTAGTGGCCACAGCAGATCACCAGGCCAAACCTAGGGTTGGGAAATAAGGCTGCATCATACAGAGAGAACAGGGCATAGTTGCATAGCTAAGAACATGGATATAGGAAGGAATGGAGTCCAATAATTCAGTGTACCAATGCATGGTTAGTGGAATTTGAACTTCAGTTTTCAGAAATAATTAAATATGAATCAGATAAAAGTATCAGACATGATTCAATTAAGTTCATTAGCTAACATGATCAAACAGTTCCAATACACCGGATAGAGGAGAAGGAGAAAAGTACATAATGTTAAAATCTGCTTAATCTGGCAACTAGCATGTAGTTTTTTGTCAGTAGGAGATAAACACTTTATAATATGAAATAAAATTAGCATCACCAGTAATTGGTATAAAGAGTTCCTCTTACTTTACAAAATGGTTCTAAATATCTTATTGAGTAAAATGTACCAAAATTGAAGTAAATTATGTTAAAGTTTTACCTCTGTGTTTTAAACAATATACACTGAAAAAGTTGGGTGGCCTGAAAAAGCATTCCAGTCACAGTTAAAATAATCAATACCACTCACCTATGCTACTTAGGCTCTTTGAAAGTCATCTTCCTTCCTAAAATATAAATAACATGTTTTAGGTATAAGATTTGAAAGAGTTAGTTATGGCCACTTTACGTTGCTCACAGCACTTTCTATCAATAGTGATGCATCCTTCAGTACTGGTGAGGAAACAAGAAGCCAATTCTTAAAATAATTTTTACTGCACATGTCCTTGTAGATCATGTGTCTAAATTCTGAGCTTCCCACAATGGGTCAAAATATCCATATCTTGCCCTGGCAAGACTGTCTCAGTTGGTTGGAGTGTTGTCCCATGCATCAAAAGATTGTGGGTTCAGCCCTGCCTGGTGTGCCTCAGTGGATTGAGCAGGGGCCTGCAAACCACACCATCACAGTTCGATTCCCAGTCAGGGCACACACCTGGGTTGCAGGCCAGTTCCCAGCAGGGGAGTCATGAGAGGCAACCATACATTGATATTTCTCTCCTTCTCTCCTTCCCTTCCCCTCTAAGAATAAATAAATAAAATCTTTTAAAAAAGATTGTGGGTTCAATTCCCAGTCAGGGCACGTATCTTTGTTGTTAGTTCCTTCCCAGGGTGGGGCATGTAGTGGAGGTAACCAATGGATGTTTCCCTCTCACATTGATTTTTCTCTTTTTCTCTCTCCCTTCCTTTCTCTGTAAAACCAATAAATGTATCCTTGGGCAAGGATTAAAAAAATACTTATTTCTTAAAGAAACACATGTAAGATAGGACTAGACCTTGGTGTATTGTGACCTTAAAATGCAGTGTAAAAATTGTCAGGCATGTCTCCGCCCCTTGTATTTATTTTATGTTACTTTACTCAAATTAATTATGTGTAGTTTTTTGTTTCTACTAGATGAATTTTGGGTTCATTTTGCCAAGTCCAAGCAGTATCTTTTAAGATTTGGTTTGGAATGTATTTAAATGGAGATTAACTGGAAGTAGCTATCACAACTTTGCCATATGGCTTTTCTACAAAGGATTATGACATACACATATTTATTTATAGAAGTCATTAATATTTATAAGCTAAACCTTGCCTCCTTCCCATAAGACCTTCACATTTCTTTCTTAGGTTTTTATATGTAATTCCTATGAGGGAATAAAGATTGTTTTTAATTATAATAATTAATTCTTTTTTTAATAGGAAAGACTTTCAGGACACATATTTTCTGAGCTGTTAGTATGTAAATGGATGGCCTCGGGATAATTAGGAGAATGTAATTAATGTTTTAAAATATTAATTTAATTATACTTCTGAAGTGGATGTGTAAGTTTTATCTTTTTAAAATAATTTTGTTATTTTAAATTACATTCAAACTTTTAAAATTATCCACTGATAAATTTGCACTACGTTAGTTTAAAAGTTATCTGATTTCTACTTATTATTTTTGTTTATAATGAGCCATTCAGAATTTCAAAGATCTAAGCTTATTTTGTAAACAAAGAATACAGATACAATTAGATATGTTTGGCTTGTTGCTTTCTCACTGAAGTAAAATTCCTCTTGTCCATCCTTGTAGATATATTTTTAGTGATTTGTAATAAGAAACAGCTTTTTTTCTTTTATTTATTTTATTTTTTATTTAATTCTTGTTCCAGTAGTTTTCTGTCTTATATTCCCAGCCCTGCCCCCCACCCAGTGCTCCCCACCTCCCTCCCATTTCCACTCCCCACCTTAGTTATTGTCCATGTGTCCTCTATACTTGTTCATGTGAGTCCTTCCCCTTTTCCCCTGTCGGTAAATGACTGGATCAAAAAACTATGGTACATTTGCACAATGGAATTCTATGCTGCAGAAAGGAAGAAGGAGCTCCTACCCTTTGCAACATCATAGATGGAACTGGAAAGCATTATGCTGAGTGAAATAAGCCAGGCAGTGAAAGACAAAAACCGTATGATATCACCATTAATAGGAATCTAAACAACAAAACAAACAAGTAAGCAAAATATGACCAAAGACACTCAAATATGGAACAGGAGAATCACAAGAAAAAGCTTTTTGAGTAAGCTTGTATTAGAAGTTTCCAAGGAATATAGAGTTTATGAGCCTGATCTTTTCCTTTTAATATTTCTCTTCTACAAACACAATAAATCATTTGTCACAAATGTGTATTTTGATGTACCTGAAAAAATAAAGTTAGATTTATAACTTCTTGTAAGGATAGGGAAATTTATATTTTTGATGTGGCTCTAACTCTAAGAATATATAGGTGATTTAAGTGATTGTCATAGATACAACAAAAGAAATTTTGTTTTAATTTTCTTGCTAAAAGTGTGTTGCTTTAAATTATTTTTAGTTCAAAGATTGATGAGATAAGCAGCTGTTCAAAAACGTATTGTAATCCCTCTCTGAAGTCGACCACAATAATAGACTGAAGAGAATTGTCATTAGCAGTCGCCTTACTCTGTGCCTGCTGAAAATTAATGGCTAAAATAGCGAATGACTTCTTTAATTTGCTTCCATTCATCTTGAAACTCACTAGAACAAATGAACTATTTTCAAAACATAGAAATGGGCAATTTACCTTTGTTCATCTGGACAATATATCTCTGCACATCAGCCCCTATACAAAGAGTAAATAGATATAAAGAGGTGTGTGGAAAATGGAGAAAAATACAATACTGAGGAAGAAAAGGGAGAAAAGATAATACATTTTTAAAAAAGAATGACAGAATATTAGAGACATAACTTTTAAAAGGAAGAATCATGGTAAGACAGAGGGAAAATTAAAGAAAAAATTATAGAGTGGAATAGACAGACATGTTGTAATGAGCCAGAGAAAAATATAGTCACAATAGAAAAAGGAGCATATGGAACAGAGAGAAGGAAGGAAGGAAGGAAGGAAGGAAGGAGGGAGGGAAGGAAGGAAGGAAGGAAGGAAGGAAGGAAGGAAGAAAGGAAGGAAGGAAACAATTTAAAATCCTGAACCCCTGATGATATTGAATTATAATCCAAAGAGTAATATAAATATCTATTAGTCTATTGTGATATTCACTTCAAAAAACAAATAAAAAAGTAAAGACAGCTTTTTCTTAATAAAAAATTTAATTATTAAATGTAGAAAAATAAGGGGGAAATTAACCACTGGCAAAACACCATAATAATAATAATTGTTGCAGGCATGATCTACCAATGGAGACTAAAATTAGTGACTGAAACTTTGAAGGGAATTGAATAGTATTTGCATAGCCTCAAATATTTTCCCCAAGTACTTATTAATTACAAATGGGCAAAGAGTAGCTAGCTTACAATGGAGAGATCCAAGACCCAAACACAGAACCTTAACCAAATGATAAGACTTACTGACGCTATGCACCCTCTAGCATGCACTAAAAAGGGCACAAGATCACTTCAGTGGTCTTTCTAAACATGTATAATCCCATTAAAATAACATCAGACAAAGCAAAATGAGAGATATTCTATAAATGAACTGGCCAATACTGATCAATAGTGTCCAAATTCCGAGTGATTAAAGAAGACTGAAAAATGATCACAGGCTGGAAGAGCCTAGGGAGATAGGACAACTAAATGCAATGTGAAATCCTGTGCCAGATCTTAAAGAAGAAAAGGTCGTTCGTTAGAGGAAAACCTGGTGAAATTTGCATAAGCTCTGTATTTTAATTAATAGTAGTGTTGTAGTGTTAATTTCCTGTTTTGTGCTTTAAAAAATGTTTTTAATCCTCACCTGTGGACATTTCTTCATTGTTTTTAGAGAGAGAAGGGAAAGAAGCAAAGAGAGAAAGAAACATTGATGGGAGGGAGAAGCGTCACTCGGTTGCCTCCTGTACTCGCTGGAACTGGGGATCAAACCCACAACCTGGTGGTTATGGGATGGCACATCAGCCAGCTGAGCCACAATGCCAAGGGCAATTGCCTGGTTTTGCTTATTTCACTGGGGTTATGGAAGATGTGAACATCAGGAGAGGGTAAATGGACACTATTTTGCAACTTTTCTGTAAATCTAAAATTATTTCAAATTAAAAGTGAAAAATATGGGCCTCAAGCAGAAATTTTAGACAAGGCTTCTGTTGCAGAAATAATGTCTAGTACATTTGTTTGTGTTTGTTTTTTTCTGGTCTTGATATAATAAGTGAGTTTTTTTTGTGTCTGCATCCTTTACAATGAGTGACCATGCCCCTTTCTTCAAGGGTTGATTACAGGGCACTGGAATTCTCAGCTCCAAGCAAGATTCTTGATTCCAGCTGTGGCGATGTGACAAGGACATTAAAGAGTGACTCTTTGTTCTTGGGCAATTATCAAACTAGTAGAAATCATAACAGACTCATGTGAGGGCATTTTCCTGTCCTGGTATCAGGGAGTTCTGGATCATTACATTATGAAGAGGGTAAAGAGAGGGGAATAACTCCCAAATTTACTTAAATGCCTATCAATTGTTGGACAGAGGTTTGGATCAGATTTAATTAGATTTAAGGAAAATAATAGGACTTCTCTTGCATCTTCAAGATAGTTGACAAATTCATTACCCCTCTTAAATCTTCTATTAATTATTACATAAATAATACTGTGATGAAGAAATGCCCTCTTTTTTTTTTTTGAATAACATATAAAACAGAAGTTCTCTGACTTGAAAGCCCTGGCTGGCGTAGCTCAGTGGATTGAGCATGGGCCTGCAAACCAGACAATCGCGGTTCAATTCCCAGCCAGGGCACATGCCTGGGTTGCAGGCCGGTTCCTTGCAGGCTAACTACCAGCAGGGGATGCACAAAAGGCAACCATATATTGATGTTTCTCTCCCTCTCTCCTTCCCCTCTAAAGATAAATAAATAAATAAATCTTTAAAAAAATAAAATAAAAAAAAGAAGTTCTCTGACTTGAAGTGATAATATTTCTAAATCCCTCCACTCCAGATTTTTTAAAAAATCCCTACTATTGATTATTTGGCTCAAGTGTCTACAAAATATGGTGTCTCCACCCATTTTTTCCAGGATATTTTTCATTGTTTTTAGAGAGAGAGGAAGGGTGAGAGAAAGGAACATTGATGTGACAGAGAAACATCAATCAGTTGCCTCCCATATGCACCCTGACCAGGGACTGAACCTGCAACCAAGTTTTGTGCCCTGACTGGAATTTGAACCTGCAACCTTTTGGTGTATGGGACGATGCTCCAACCAACAGAGCCACGTTAGCCAGTGCTCTCCATCCATATTTATGCTTCTTTTGAGACATTGGAAAACTGGCAATTTTCATGATAAGTTGCCATTTCTGTAAGTTTGAGTGGCATGCCTTCTGGCAGTGGATTCAGAGAAGGCACCTTATATGCTTGTGGAATAGGGCATGAAACACTTCAGTAACCACTTTGTCTGCTTAGCAACCAATTGAATATCTCCTTCTTGTTTTAGACAAGCAAGCAAACAGTTAATTTATAGACAACTTTGATTTTTCACTTGATTCTACTAAACTTCAGAAAAGAAATTTCCAGAGTTACAGTCCATCACTACCAATTTCTTTTTGTTCATGGTGTGTGAATGCATTTCAGTGAGGAAAGAAGAGTTTGATAAATGACTTATCCAGAATATAAAGAACACAGTGTTTGCCAAGTTCCTCTGTCTTTTATGCCTAGGTAACCTGGATTTGCATTAGAATCCAGTCACAATTGAACAGTATATTTTATGGTGCTCCCAAAATGCTTCCTTTTTTAAATTTCCTGGACTGATCATGCAAGTTCATTCTTATTGCCACACTAGCAATTTAGAGATTTCTATTTTCCCCTTGAAATTGTCAGTTCAACAATTTATAGTTGTACCCAAAGTATATTCTTTAATTCAGCACAAATAGTTTATAATGACATTATTCCTGACTCATGGCTTTCAATGGGCATTGGAATCAAAATCTGATATTCTGGTCAGTACTTAAAAGCTTCACTAACTAGAAAATTTGGGTTATACGTTTGTCCTCTGAGCTTTAAAATGTGCTGTCAACACTATGGGTTAGAATATAGGTTCTCGGTGACTTAAAAGGAAATGATTGAAAACTGTCTAGTAAATAAATTAACTGTATTAATACATAAAAGATTGTCAATTGGATTGAAAGCTAGGCTCCCTTAGAATAACACCATTAACAGTTTGATTTATCTAACTCTTCTTCCTTAGATATTATGATCTCCAAAAATGTCCTGTATTTCCACACCTCATGTATATTGACTTCCCCAGGTAAATAAATAAAATGACTACCAGTTATTTTTCCAAACTGCTTAAGAGCAGGAAGTATTGTGAATACTTCCAGAATGTGTACACAGCTACATATCTGACTGTTTGTTAATAATTTGGCTTTCTGGAATTTGCCTCAGTGACACATGAACCTAATCCGGTCACCTCTGGGTACTGAAAGAGGAAGTCTCTGAGGTTTTCAATGCCAAGACCAAGCCCCAGCCACTCTCACCTTAAAAGTAATGTGCTGTCACTTCCTAATACATTCTTCTATTAATTTGTAGGAAATAACATTTCTGTGTTACTTACGAGCTGTGTGATTTTTAAACATGTTACCTTGACTTCTTTAAGCCAATTTTCCCTAATCCTAAGTGAGGCTAATAATTTATATCCTATAGAGATGCTTTTTGGAGTAAATATAATACTTAGAAAGGGTGTGTCATATTTGTTTAAGTTTATAATAAAAGTTTAATAATAAGTGGTAATAAAATTAAAATATAATGGGTTCAATACAACAAATATTTTTAGAGCAAATCTATCACCTTTTACTGCCTTGAACCTGAAGACAAATCTAGAGGCACAGACTTGGAAAACCTGCATTAGAAGATCAAAAATACATCTTATTTGCTCTATGGAAGTTATATTCCCTGAACACAGAGACTGAAGGCAATACTACTGGTCATCTGGTCCAATTTCATCACAAAGTGCTCCCTACTAGAACTTCACTTAGATTCTTAAAGACCTTTTAGTGATTAAGAACTGATCTTTTTATAAGACTGATGGCTTACTCTAGTTTTTTATAAACCTACCCATGAAGTTCAAATGTATGTTTTTATAAATTCCATCCTTTGATTCTATTTTACTTCTAAATAACCAATGATATAAGAAATCAATTGAGTCCTGGCTGGTGTAGCTCAGTGGACTGAGCACAGGCCTGTGAAGCAAAGGGTTGCCGGTTCGATTCCCAGTCAGGGCACATGCCTGGGTTGCAGGTCAGGTTCCCAGCAGGGGACACATGAAAGGCAACCACACATTAATGTTTCTCTCCCACTCTCTCCTTCCCTTCCCTTCTCTCTAAAAATAAATAAATAAATAAAATATTTAAAAAAATTAATTGATAATCCTGTAGGTAGAAACTTGAAGAGAAGTAGAACACGAATTATTCTTATATTGAAATATGTTTGTTAGGTTTCTTATACACAGTTTGCTTAATTATAAAATATTTGATAGGACACAGTAATAAATTAAAAACTTGGACTTGATTTATTAATGATTCAGATCTAAATATTTGAAGGTATCCATGGTCCAGATTCAGCAGTTTATCAGGCAACAATGTCATTTACAAAATTGAGTACATAAGTTAGATAATATTTTTATTTTAAGGTTTTACTTATTGCAGCTTTTACAATCTTACAATGCTATTAAAATTTTAGCTCATGTACTTAATTGGCACCACATAAATATGATGCAGTCTTTGTCACTATAAAATTTTGGTTTTAAGGCAGAATTTTCTATACAAAGAGGTAATGCAGAGTTTATTAAACAACTAGCAATGGCTACTTGCCATGAATTTGGGTTTTCAAGGACAGTTCAATGTTACTGAATTTTTAGAATTTAGTATGGATGCTTTCTTAGATTGGTATCATTAGGATCTTGATATTATATGTTTCTCACCACCAAGCAGTGATGTTACAAGATAGACAAGGAGTGAAAGAAGTCATACCTGGCCTGGTATTAGACTGTGCAGGTGACAATCCCTGGCAAGAAGCCCAGACTACACTTAAACACGGTGAGTGCAACATAATGAAGTCCAAATCCACTGGGGCAGGAACTAGACCTTTCTCTGCATTTTATTCTGTGCCAAGTTCTCGGTCATGGCTGAAAAAAATTTAAAACTAGAGTAAGAAATTCCATGTGTTAGTGAGACATTTTTATATATGGTATGAGGCCAAATTCTAAAAAACAAAGAAACTATTCAAATATATTTAAAAAAGGATAATAGCATTTTAAAGCTATAAAAATAGGAAGAAAGAAAGATCAAAAATAAGTTATGTGCTCAACAGGAAAATGTGTTAATTGTTGAACGATGTAAAAGGAAAGTGGTGCAATCAAGTGTTTACATGGAGGCAATGGAATTCTAACTATGAAATAAAATATCTTCGATTGAAGTCAAGTCAGAAACATGTATTACTGTGTGTAATGCACTGTGTTAGATGCAGTGAATAGACACAAAAGAATAACTCCCTCTTCCAGGAACATATAAACCAGCCATGGGGACAAATGCAAGCAAAGAGGACTTCAGCAGTTCCATTCCATGTCCCCAGAATCTCTATGAAGTACTCTTGCTCATGGCCAATGTCTGCGTAAGATTTTGGAGTTCGGATCTCGGACTCCCTCTTCTTTACAAGTCAGAGGGATCTTTTGAGTGTCTTTCATTTCCTGTTGATATTTGGTCCATTGCCCTGACCAGGGTCCCTTAATCAGTTTCAATGACCTTTGGGGGAAATCTTGTCTTGTAAAACGTGAAGAATGTTGCAGCCCTTATCTAAAAATACAATGTACAAAATTAAGTATTTTTTTAGATGAGAAGAAAAAAATCACAACAAATTATTAATCTTTAAAAAACTATCCAAGAGCTAACCACATTGTAAGATACATTTGAAAACTTACTATTTTAAAACTTATTGCTTAATAAACTGTTTTATAATTATTTTCTACATTCACAGCTGCATACTCTGCTCGCCTGTTCTTAATTCAATGACTTTGTGACTTTTTCTGTAGACATCATGGAATAATTTAGTCTTTCCACTACTAAATTTGGTGGATATTTGGTTTTTTATTGCTGATAGCTTAAGAAAGTATCTTTCAGTTTCATAACTCATTATCGTTAATGTCATGTAACAATGTAAGATTTTTTTCAAACTGGGAAAACTTTTATCAACTTTCTTTTATGCATGCGCTGTTTGTTTTCTTGTACAGTGACTAACCTGAAATGCATTTTAAATTGAAGGCACTTAGCCAGCTGATTTATTGTCAGTGTCACCATGCCAAGTAAGTAAATGGGTCCATGTGTGCGATGAGAATGTCCCTGGAACCAGCCCTGCCCCAGATGCCTACCACTCTATTATACTTGCAAATAACTGAAGCCATTTAAAATACATTTCAATAAACTCATATTAAAGTATCCCCCAATACACTTCACATTTCTGTGCCTGCTGCTTTGACACCGCCACTCCACACAAACAAAGGTATAATGGCACAGAAATGAAAGTTGAAAGCAATAATCATGATCTCTCATGACCATCCTGTGGTCATGTCTGCATTTTCTCCCCGCCCCTTCCCTCCCTCCCTCTTTTCCTCCCTTTCTCCCCCCTTTACCCCCATCCTCTATGTTTTCCTAGCAAACTGTAGACCCACTATAAATCTCAAAACCTTGGAGTCATCTTTGAATTTCCTGGTCTCCTTCACCTTCCAGTCCAATAAATAAACAAGTCCTTGAAATTCTAATTCTTATGCACCTCTCAACTTGTACCCTCCATGACTGCTGTCAGCACTACAACCCGAACAATACTCCTCTGTCACCAGGACTACTGCAGCAGCCTCCCAATTGGACTTTACATATACAACATTGCATCCTCAAAGTCATTCTTTGTACAATTTAGGAATAATTAATATAAAATTCAATTTTGACCATACCATTTCTCTGCTAAAAACAATTCAATAACCCTCACTACCCACAGATCATGCCCATGCCCTTTGCTGGCATACAAACCCCTCTAAGCTCAGTCTTGTGCTCTTTGGGATAATGATTTGCTTATTTTGTCTTATTTCATTCCACACTCAGCTCACACTCTATAACCTCCCAAACCTCAGAAGTATATGTAGTTCTCTGCATTCCATGCTCTATCAGGTTAAGATTAAGCAGTATCCACTATATAAAACACTTCCACTCACCTTCTCCAATTCCACACTCATTTTTTAAGTTTGATTTAGGTAATGTTTTAAGCTTACAAAGATAATTTTGGGGGCCCAGTTATCAAGATAGTTTTCCTCCTTTAACATGTTGTGGTTAATTCCATCACTAAATCCACTGCATAATTTTTTGTTTCCCTGACTAGTTTGGAACATTTGAAGGGCAGAGGCCCTAACTATTTCATTTTTGGGTCTTTATGGCATGATACAATACAGTGCCCCATCAAATAGAAGGTGCTTGATGAATTTGAAAGGATGAAAAGCAAAATGTGATATTTAATAAATGGTGCAGGTAGATCCAGAGTGCTGAAGTTCAGGAGAGTGAAAAATGAATTGTGAATGGTGTCTTGAAGTAAGTAGCATTTTAAATGTAGCTTGAAAGGTACATAAGATTTGGAATAGCACTGAGATATAAGATGGGGGTGGCACATTACATGAAGAAGGGTTAATAAACCATGACAAAGATTAGAGGGCTTCACTGCAAGATTACATCCAAAATGAAACTAATGAAGGAGAACCTGGTGGAATAAGTGAGAACAAAATATTCTTTAACTCCTGACATGGATGATAGGTCACACAGGATAATCAAGAGGACATAACTGGATGAACAAAAGGATGTCTTTGTGGTTGGAAAAAAAATGTCTTTCACATTCATGGAGGGCACATGAGTAAGAATGTCAAAATGCACACACAAAAAAGCTTCCTAGAAGAAAAGATTTTTTTAAAAACTACAAATAAAAGTATTGTTAGTATGAGTAGTATTGGTTATATTTTTGTGTTGGTAATCTGTTTTTAAAATGCAAATAAAATATTGTAAATATGAGTACTATTGGCTGTATTTTTGTGATAGTAAATTCCTGCATGAACAGAAACAATTATGTGTCAATGACTAAAAAAGGAGTACTAAACACGGAGACTTCGCAACTGGGAGATGTTGGTTACTCAACAATCCACTGAGCCACTTCTCTTAATTACTGTGGAAAATCCAACTGAAGCAGAAAATAAGATCCTTCACTGGAAGAATTCCAATTAAAGGAAGTAGGTAAACATTAAAATAGAATACATAATAAAAGATTCTAACAGGTAAAATGTAAAATTATAATGTAAAAAATAAGGAAATCCTAGAAAAGATGTTAAGTTGAATGAACTATGGATATTAGTTGGGAGGAAGGAATTCTATGTAAAAATACTACCATTAGCAAAGGCATAAAAGTTCTGTTAAGCGTGTTCAACTCACAGAATGGCAAGAATGTCAGTGAAGTTAAAGTGAGGGTCCATGATAGGGGTGAGTTACTCAGATTCAGTGATGAGAATATCAGCAAGAAGTCTGAGAGACCAAGACAGTTTTAGATATAAACTAATAGATAATAGAAACTGATACAAAATTTTTAAGAGGAAAATCACATGAAAAAATTTTATCCATGTATAGATTATCTGGATTGTACATATGAAAGAAAAAATAGTTCATAGATTGTTGTTAAATAACCATTACTTCATTTCTTTATTCCCTTACCTCTCTCCTATGTCATTTCCTCTTTCCCACAAATGTGTATGTGTGCACAATCTCACAGATGTATCTTGGCTGTACACTGACAATATCATCTTTAATTTTTAATATTTTAATTTGGTGTTTTAAATAATAATTTCTATAAAACCATTGTGGATTTTACTCTTAGATCTGTTTCTTTATACATCTATTCTTGTGAGGCTTAATAACTTCTAAACACCCTTGTAGAGTTTGTGTTTTCAAAATCTTTTCTATTTTCATCTGTAGTGTTTACATGCCATCAGAGAGAACCCCCAAGTTTTACAATTTTCAACAAATAGACTTTGCAGTATATTCATTCTTACCACTCCATTCCATTATATGGGAACACAGAAAGTGTCTTACATTATTTTGTTGTTGGTAACTAATGGAGAGAGGGAGACAGAGGAGACAAGAAAAAGAGAATTGATAGGTAATACAGTGTAACTATAAAATACCTATAATTTAGTAAGACCTTGCTATATGCTAGACAGCCTGAAAAAAAATACCCGCATTATTTCACCATCATAATAATCTTATCAAGTAAGAAATATTATTATCATCATTTTACAGGTGAGGAAACTCAAGATTAGCTAATCCACCAGATGTCTTACAGGCTATGATGAAGCAGAGACACCTTGGGCTTTCTGACTTCAAAACCATGCTTTCAAGTAAATACACTACCCTGTCTCAGCCTTGACTTGTGGCTCTTTTTAAGTATATTTTATTGATTGTGCTATTATAGTTGTCCAACTTTTTCCTCCCCTTTATGTCTATCCATCCTGTACCCTCCTTCCTTGCACAATTCCCCCATTTAGTTCATGTCCATGGGTCATACATATAAGTTCTTTGGCATCTCCATTTCCTATACTATTCTTAACCTCCCCCTGTCTATTTTGTACCTGCCAATTGTGCTTCTCATTCCCCCTACTTTTTCCCACTCTCCCCCAATCTGTCTCCCCTCCCCACTGATAATGTGATCTCAATTTTTTTGATTCTTTTCCCATTCCAGTTGTTTGCTTAGCTTGTTTTTGTTTTTAGGTTCAGCTGTTGGCAGTTGTGAGTCTGTTGTCATTTTACTGTTCACATTTTTTATCTTCTTTTTTGTAAATAAGTCACTTTAACCTTTCATATAATAAGGGCTTGGTGATCATGAACTCCTTTGACTTGACCTTATCTGGGAAGCACTTTATCTGCCCTTCCACTCTAAATGATAGCTTTGCTGCATAGAGTCATCTTAGATAGCTGTCCTTGCCTTTCATGACTTCAAATACTTCTTTCCAGCCTTTTCTTGCCTACAAGGTTTCTTCTGAGAAATCAGCTGATAGTCTAATGGGAACTCCTTTGTAGGTAACTGTCTCTTTTTCTCTTGCCGCTTTTAAGATTCTCTCCTTATCTTTAATCTTGGATAATGTAATTATGATGTGTCTTGGTGTGTTCCTCCTTGGGTCCAATTTCTTTGGGATTCTCTGAGCTTCCTGAACTTCCTGGAAGTCTTTGCCAGATTGGGGAAGTTCTCCTTTATTATTGTTTTCAAATAAGTCTTCAATTTCTTTCTCCTGGCACCCCTATGATTTAGCTCTTGGAACATATAAAGTTGTCCCTGAGGTTCCTAAGCCTCTCCTCATTTTTTTGAATTCTTGTTTCTTCATTCTGTTCTGGATGGGTGTATATTTCTTCCTTTTGTTCCAAATCATTGATCTGAGTCCTGGTTTCCTTCCCTTCACTGTTGGTTTCCTGAATATTTTCCTCTACTTCACTTTGCAGAGTGTCCCTCCCAAAGGTCAGTCAAAGAGCAGGACCTTCCCAACTAGAGGAGAGAACCAGTCTTTGTTCAAGGGTGTGAGAGTAGCTGTGCTCCCCCACTAGAACCTCCAAACAAGCTCTTGGTTCCATCTGACTCGTGTCTTTACAAACCCCAACCAAGCAGTGTTTTTAAAAAGTCAAAAAGCTAAATTAATCAAAGATGTTCTTTTCAAAACTTTTTTATATAAGGAGGTGAAATTATGATTTCCACAGTTTATATGCCTGATAAAGAGTATTTTTTAAGTCCCATAGAAACACTATTTGTTTTTTTAGCTATAATTTGTGTAATACATATAATATAAAAGTTTCAGAAAAGCACTTATACAGATGAGAATGTTTAGTTTAATGCACATGTTCAAAGGACATTTGTCTTAGAAAAGGAAGGAGAAAAGGAAAAAGATGAAGGATGAGAAGGAGGTGGAGCAAAAGAGAGGGACAAATGAAGAGAGTGAGAGAGGAAAGAGGGGAAGGGGGGAGGGAGAGAGGGACAAAGAAAGGGAAGACAGAAAAGATAGGTCAAGGACAGGAAGGAGAAAGAGGGAAAGGAAAAGGAGGGGGAAGAAGAGGTTTATTGAAAAAGAATAAACTTGGTATCTCATGAATTGGTTAAATGACTGTATGTCAATAGCCAGACAATATAAAATGAAAATGATTTTAACAGGTTCAGGAAAAAATAAACTCAGAATTCTGGCACATTAAAAAATAAATAAACGAACCTGTACAATGTCTCTCCAGAAGGTATGCAGCTATGTAATATGAAAGATAGAGACATTTATTGAAAAAGATACAAGATATAAGAAACATTGTACACAGGACAGTGACACCTCAGCCCCCTTCAAAGTAGGTACCTTGGGACCTCACACAGTTCTCCCAGTTGCCATCATCTGCTTCATCATATTTTCCTGAATCTGGTTGACAATCTGAAATCTCTTCCCTTTCAAAGGTGATTTGAGTTTTGGAAAAGCCAGAAGCTGCAGGACACCAAATCTGGGCTGAAGAGGTGCTGATTCACCTGGGTGATTTGCCGTTTCACCAACAACCTCTGTGCTAGTCATGATGCACAAATGGGCACATTGTCTTGATAAAGCTGCTAATCACCAGTTGCCCAGGGCTGTAGCCTTCTGATTCATCCAAATAGTTTCCATGGAGGAATGTTCAAGCTTAATGCAAAATTTGATGCATATCCGTTGCTCTACTCACTTAGTCATTTTGAAGGCAATGACCACACTGACTAGTGCAATGACGTCATCATTGTTGACTCATGCACTTTCCAGTCCACTCTCCTTGGCTGCCAGGTTATAATGATGTTGTGCAAGCCATTCTTGTTATATTTACAGTGACTGGACTTTTCCCCAATAGACCTTGTATGATGCATTTGGGTATGGAGTTGTTTCCGTGAAAATATATTGGGGATAAGCAGAGAGATTTGCGAAGATGAATACAGAATTAATAAAATTGCTAGAAGATTGTCCTTTTGATATTTCTAACTTTCTCAAAGTCTGAATGTTCTGAATAAATCTATCTTTTCCTCACCACCCTAGTTCCCAATGCTCCTTCAGTTCATTGCTTCCATCTAGAGTAATCTGATCTTGGTTCCCTCTTCCTTCATTCAAGGACATGTGTTCTGGTTGCACTGGTATGACTTGCACTAAGGACTTTTTCTTTCATTCAGGTCTGGAACATAACATGTAGCAAGAGTTTTACCAGGAGTTTTACTTCTGACGTCTAGGAGGATAGATGGAAAGTTACATTATGAATTAAAAGTCCCCAGCAACACAACAGTAACAGGTAAGGATTAGACAGGGACCATACAGTTTGAAGGAAGGACTTGTGTTTGTGTTAAAAGGCTCTACTAAAGGAACAGGGTTCAGATGCCTTGCAGAAGCAGAGAAGGCCCCAGAGAGATCACCAGATAAACAGCCCCCAGAGGTTAATTCGTGCAGAAGGACTGGAAAACATTGTATTCTTTAATGTCAGTTTTTGTTATGCCATAAACTGAGTAATGTCAAAATATAACATAATCAAATAAAAACTCAGAGGTTAAAATTATTTAACTGGTTCTCCAACCCTAAGTCATTCTGAAATCTTTCAGCAATCATGTTACCCTCAAAGATTTTCTATCCTCTTTCTTTTAAAAGTCCCAAACATATCCATGTCAAAACATATTTTGTAAAACAGTAAAAAGAATCCTTTGACCCACTTAACATTTGGAGAATCTGAGTCACAAGGAAGTGCTTTTATTTGGCCACAACAAAAGGTGGAGCAGAGACAATTTCAAGGTCGACTTCCTTCCACTGGATTATCAAGTTCATGTAGTGCTAAAGAGAGCAGAAATTTTCCCAACCAAACACACTGGGAAGACAAATCCTAAATTAATTTCCATTATAGTAAAAATCTCCTTCTTTCTCCAAACTCGCTTCCTCGTCTACTTTGAGATATATTAACTTCGTAAGAAATGTTGAAAAAATACATATTTCCCAAAAGTAAACAGCTCAAATTTTTGGAGCTATAATGCCCTATTATTGTATTTTTTAAAAAATTCTTTATCTTCTTAAAATCTTGTATAGATACATTTTTAAAGTTATGTCCTATCCTCTTTCTAGAATTATTGAACTAATTATTCTATAGTTAAATTATTTCCCACAGAGCACAATGATGTATTTACTAATTCATTCTTCCTCTTGCTTCCTTACCTCCTCCTAACTACTTTTGTTTGACTGTTATTCTTGTCTCCAAATCCCTGAAACCACAAATGTCAGCAGTTTCTCTTCACACCTGAAGCAGATTGATGTAAGTTGCATTTCATACGACAGGCATCATTGCATACTGGTTAATTGCACACCCTCTGGGGTCAGACAGCCTAAGGCTGAGTCCCTGTCTCCCCACTTGTTAGCAGGGTAATATAAGCTAGACTTGTACAGGTGAGATTTTCCCTTGCCTGCTTCCTCCTCTATCAAATAGATGTAATAGTACCAACCTCACAGGATTGCATTTATGACAAAATTTGTTAAGATATAGAAAAAATTTAGAGTAGCATTACGAGTTCTGTTTCCAAGTCCATCACTTTGCTAAATACTAAGGAGCAATGAAAAGTTCAAAGTAGCTCGTGATCATCATACACTTTCATGTCATTCACAGATTGATGTCCTACCAGATTCTAAACCAGAGAAGTTTGACACCTTGACACACAGAGTCTCTGGCAACCAATGGCACGTGCGTGGACTTGGCGCCTGTGAAGACCCCTTGTTGATTTTGCATCTGGACGTAGTGGGCCAACATTGTATGATGTACAAGGTGTCACTAAAGCCTGCAGGGAGTCCCTCGACCACAGGAAAATGACAGGTCTCCCTGTTTCTGTGGGGAGCAGACAGAGACCAAAGGACCAAACTCTTTCAAATGAGTAACAACCTCATTAGAATTCTGCTTTGGGAGATGAACTTCCCTGAGCTACTTATAATCAAGTGAAATTGTATTATTAGTAAACATGTGCTGACTCTTTCCCCAGTATCCTCAACTTGTCTCTATGATAACTAGCTTAACTTTCTCCATAGAGAACCTACCTCAGGGTTAGGATTCTTTGTTATCCACACAAAGTGTGTCTGTGTTAGCTGCTTTGAAGTTTCTTTTGAATCATTGCTTTAAAACATTTATGTTCTACAAAAAAAGAAAGAAAAGAAACAGACTCATTGATACAAAGTAATGGTTGCCAAAGGGGAGGGCGTTGGGGGCCTGGGTGAAAAAGGCAAAGGTAGTTATAAAACAGTCATGGGGATGTAAAGTACAGTGCAGGAAATACAGTCAATAATATTGTAAAAACTATGTATGGTGCCAGGTGGATAGTGAATATTGGGGTGGGGGAATGCTTTGTAAAGTATGTGATTGTCTAACCACTTTGCTGTACACCTGAAATTCTTTGAAAAATAAAATTTCAAAAAAATAATTAAAAAAACATTTACATTTTTAGACCAAATTATAAAGTAATATTCTCTTAAATTTTTACCCTATGCCTACTGATGTGCCATATATATATCTTGTATTGAATATATGTATAGGGTGGGGTAAAGGTAGTGAGAATGCAAAACAGTTTATTCTTGTATTATTATTTATTAACTATGGCATTGTTTTTCATACAAACAACTGTAAACCTACTTTTTCCCCACCATATATATCTGTGTGTGTTGTGTGTGTGTGTGTGTGTATTCGTTGCCATTGATAAACCTCCGAAGAGGGATTATATAAAAATTCTATCTCTATGCAAAAACACAGATTTTCTTAATAGTTTTAATCTTCATCATATTAAAAACAATCTGTTAACAATTTCCTATACATGTAAAACAAATGATACAGAAAACTTACACTCCAATTTTCAAATGCACAGACAAAATCATAGTAATGATTGTATATAGACCATCATAGAAGAGAACCCTCTGCCCCATATGAGCTTGGGGAGCTCTCACCGGGCACAGTATCCTGAACTGTTTGTTGACTTAAGGCTGAGACTCTGTCATATTTGTATTTCCAGGAGGAAGTGCTGGAAATAAACAAATGAATAACTACCTAGGTATATTGCACTCCTGCATTTAGCACCAGTGCTCTGGAAAGTTAATGTCCCCATAGAAATTATAAGCAATTCCCCCATTAGAAGAATGTCCATATGTATATTTCTCCTGAAGTTGGAAAACAAATACTACTCTCCTTCATTATATTTTTGGGTGATTTTATACTAGGTTGTGCAAAACATACTCCCTCAACCAGGCCACAGCAAAGCAAAATCTTTCTTTCTTAAGTCTATAATCATTTCTCATTAAAGAGATATAAAAATAATACCCAAGGTAAATTGTGCAGAGAAAGGTGGTGTAAAAATGTACTACAAGTTAGCTCATCATTTTTAAAAATGTGCTTAGTCATGAGTTGGAAGCATTTCATCCTCTTTTGAAAGCATTCTTTGAAACCTTTTGAGTAATGTTGAGGTTTTCAGTAAAGAAGGACCTCATAAATGTGCTAATTTAGATGAAAGATAAAAACATGGAGAAGAACTAGAGGATGAAAAATTTTTATCTATAATATATATACACCAGTTACTTGTTTTAAATGTGATCAGTAAAGCAAGGGAACTCACTGAAGAGATTCTGTTAACATTATTGGCAACTGTCTCTATCCTGTTTGAAAGAACTGTTTCTTTCACATAACATTGTCAAAACCAAATAAATCCTTAACTGTTACATTGAAAGCCCAAAATAATGACAATCGAAAGATAGCTTATAAAGAACAATTATAAATTAATATCTCTCACCTCAAGAATGAGTGTGAGCAGAATGAGTAAGGAAAGCAAATGGAAGGAAAAGAAATCTGTAAATTTTAACTTCCATGTGCTGATAAAGGTTTAATTAATTTGTAGCACAAACTGCTGGGATTTTTTGTAAGGTTTCTGTTTAAGTTTACAGCACCAGGTGTTCTCCAGCGTTCTACCACTGGTGGCCTAGACCACATTTTACCTTTTGGAAAGTTAGTGAATTATGTTCAGTGTCATGTCAACACAAATACTATCCCAACCCTCTCATAGCCTCTGCTATTAATTAATCAAAGATGATTAATAGCCTCTGCTATGAGAGAGTTGATGATCCCTTCAAGATATAAGGAAGAAAGATTGGGAAAAATAATTATCAAATTACTTTTCACATTCATCTTAAGAAGCGTTCTCAACATTAACTGAACATTGGGATCACTTAAAGAGTTTTAAATGTTACTGATGATTGAAAAGCACCCACAAAATTTCATTTAGCTGATTTAGGTGTGACCAGGGAGTTAAAAATCTTTAAAAGTTCCCCCAAGTAATTCTAGTGTGCAACCAATTTTGAACATCACTGATTGATCAAAGAGAGTAGGAAGAAAGATGTGAAAAATGGCTAATAGTTAAAAAGTCCTTCAAAAAACTAATTCAATTACATTCTTTGGTCTCTCTCTCACATTACCAGAGATAGGACTTTGGCTCATTGTGTAAATTTAGGTTCGAGGCAACAGATAGAATTGCACTAAAAGCAATGTCTTCATGCCTTATTCTTTCATTATTGAATTCACCTTAACAAAAAAACACTAAAAATTATGTGCAAAGAATTGATTTAGTGTTATAGAACATTCAAAGATGAATAAAGTCCACTCCCCTTTCTGAAATACCATATAAACAAGTAAAGTGTCAGCTAAGTCACCTGGAGTCAGATGTTGCAGACCTGGTAAAGAAACTAATGGCTTCTTACTTAGCAAATGAATGTCCCCAAAGTTGTCACACCAAAGTTACAACATCGATTTCAAAAACAGCATTAGCCCATAGATATATATCATGATGTCTGATTAGGCCTAAGAAAGTGGAGAGATGAGCCATTAGCGGATGAATTAGAGCTCTGTGTTGCTTGCCAGGCTGGGGAGCTGAGGGTCGTTTTGTTTCCAAACATAGAATCTAAAGATTAAAATAGCAGCTAAAAATCTTCTTCTCCTGAATTTACCTGCAATAATGCTTCCTAGGTGGCAATTCAATTTTTATAATTCAAATTAAGGTCAGACTATGTATAACTAATTAAATGAGGTTTTAGTTTGCCTTCAGCTTGTCAGATGAGTTTTACCTAACAAAATCTGGCTCGGTTTGTCGGCATACATTATTTTTTGGTTTGTAGGGCAGATACACACAGTGTGTATATGTGCATGTGCATGTATGTGTAGCTACATGTGTGTTATGTGCTACACTATAGGTGGGGGAATTATGCGGAAAGACTGTAGCTTTTTCTCCGCTTACGCCTACTTTACTTGGCATCAGCTGCTTTTCCCAGGCACTGTCAGAGGACCTGGGAATCGGAAATGCCCTCTGCTCTCATCAAGCTTTGCAAATATACTCTTAAAGCTTCCTGTGCTCCAGAGTGGAATCTGTTTTTGTTTTTGTTTTCATTTCTGCCTTATGAAGCTATTCATTTGTTGAATACTTATTCCTTTAAACATGACAACTTTCAAATTACTTGTGAGGGCCCTGATCCTGTCTCTCAGCACTTCCTGGTTGGGGGAAGAGAGTGCACGTTTGCATGTGAGGTATTTTCAGAGCCATAAATATTTAAATTACTTCATGGAGTGAGCAGCTGATGGAGAGACAAAAAGTGGGTCCTCAGAGCTGCATCCCAGCTCCTGGACCAGCAGGTGGAGTGGTTTTCCAGATACAGATCATCACCTTGTTTTCTTTTCTTTTCTTTTTTTTAAAAATTCTTGTTCAAGTACAGTTTTCTGTCTTATATTCCCAGCCCTGTCACCTTGTCTTTTTACCTTTCTGATCCTCTTGGCAGTTCTCTATGAGGCAAGAATAAATGGTATGGAGCCAAATCTCATGTCTCCTTTATGTGGGTGACTTCCGTGAAATTTGGAACGGTGATGGCTATCAGGAGCCAATGGTTACAAAATGAGGAAAACTGTTCATAGGCAAAGGACAAATTTAAGCAGAAAAATTGTGTTATCTCTGGTGGTTCAAAAGCACACCTTTTGGATGTGCACATTAAATATAATTTTATGTTGTTTTCTTATCCTTGGCAAAGCTCAGAAGATATTTTTATTGTTGCTTTAGGTTTTTAGATGCCCTGGCACTCTGATCTTCAATTCATAGTAAAATCAATGAGCTGCTTTCACATTTGGTACAGAGGCAGGGACATATTACGTAGCGCACAGAACTGGCAAGGTCTTCAGTATTTTAGAACCAAGCAATCCTTACGGGTATTGAGAAGGATGGCTCTCTAATACTATGGTGATCATTTTCAATGGTATAGCTAGCACAATTTTCCTAACACTCAGTCAGCGTGAAAGTGAATTTGTTTATACAGGTTCTGAAATTCATGTAGAAGATCAAATCCAAGAATAAGAAGGACAATATTCAATAGAACAGGAAGAGGGATTTGTCCTAGCAGACACAGAAGCTCCCTGCAAATCTATAATAATTCAGAGTCTGGTACTGGTGCAAGGAAAAGGAAATAGAACAATTAAACAGAATTAAGAGCTCAGAAACATAGTCAAGCATATATGGAATCTAGATACATGAAGTCTGTATAGAAGGTATCTAATCACATAATGTGAAAAATAGACATTTATTGAAGAAGATACAAGAAACATTGTACATAGGGCAATGACATGCCAGTCCCTTTCAAAGTAAGCACCTTGGGACTTCACACATTTCTCCCAGTCACCATCAGCTGCCCCATTATATCCTGAATCTCACTGATGATCTGAAATCTCATCCCTTTCAAAGGTGATTTTAGCTTCGGAAAAGCCAGAAGTTGCAAAGCTCTAAATCTGGGCTGAAGTGGGGCTTAGTCACCTGGGTGATTTGCTACTTCACCAAAACACTATGCACAAGACATGATGCATGAGCAGGTCTGTTGTCATGATGAAGCTGCCAATCACCAGTTGTTGATAGCTGCAGCCTTCTGAATCATACAAATAGTTTCTGTGGAGGAATCATACAAATAGTTTCAGGTTCAAGCTTAATGCAAAATTTGGTGCAGATTTGTTGCTCTACTCACTCAGTCATTTTGAATGTGATGTCACACAGTACACATGCCGACTCAACAGCATCTACTGCCCCCACTGACTAGAACAGTGAAATAGTCATTGTTCATGCATGCACATCCCAGTCCACTCTGCTTGACTGACAGGTTACAGCAATGTTGTGCAGACTGTTCTTGCTATATTAACAATGGTTGGAATTTTTATGGACAGACCACAGAGGAGGCATGTAAATCACTAATTGCTAAACATCTCAGCTCCTAAAAGCCACTCAGGATTCTTACCACTTGGCAGTCTCCAAGGTCCCTCTCACATCATAGCAATTCACTTCTTTTAGAATAGCCACAGAATTCCTCTCATGCTTTGAATCTCTTTCTTGAGGAAGAGCACATTTCCTTATAAAAGCTCACCTGATTAGGTCAGGCCCACTAAAGACAATTCCTGCTTTCCTTCCTTCCTTCCTTCCTTTGCTACAATGAGGTATGATTGACAAATGAAATTGTAATATAATAAAGTGTGCAATGTAATAATTTGATACATGTATATAGCTTTAAAATATTCTAACCATGTAGTTTATAAACATATCCATCACCAGAGACATTTACTTTTTTTGGTGATAACACTTTTAGCAAGTTTTCAATTACACACTACAGTATTATCAACTATAGTTATTATGCCACACATTAGCTCCTTAGAAGTTATTCATCTTATAACAAAAAGTTGGTACCCCTTTTGCCTCTGCCCGCAGCAGCAAGAGTGGTCGCGAGGTGAGGCGAGGGACTTAAAAGAATGGAGAGGACCATAAGCTCTGCTGGCAAATGGCAACTTTATTCAAGGAACTGCTGGCTTATATGCAGAACTGCAGTGGCCTGAGAACAATGTTGTTTTACAAAAGTTTGTACACTCCCAAAAGCTATCAAGAGGGCAAGATGTTCTCATATCCTGAGAACATTAGCCCAAAGATAGCAGTGTCCTCATGACTATCACTTTCTTGGAACATGACGCATATGCCAAGATCTTGTTCTTTCCTTCAAGGCTGAGAAGGAGAAGGTCCGGAAGATGTCAAGATACCCGCCGGCTCCAGGGACCAGAAACCAAGTCCCTCCACCATTTTCACAGTGGGGGACTCTGTCCTTGGTCCCCTACGGCCTGGCGGGCTCCCACACCCTTTACCAACTTCTCCCTATTTGCCCCACTTCTTAGTACCTGGCAACCACCATTCTACTTCCTGTTTATGTTACTTTGACTTTGTTTTTGTTTGTTGGTGTTTGTTTTAGATTCTATGTATAGGTGATGACATGCAGCATTTGTCTTTCTCTACGTGGCTAATTTCACTTAGCACAATGCTCTCCAGGTTCATCTATGTTTTCACAAATGAGAGTACCTTCTTCTTTTTTAAGGCTGAATAATATCTGTTGAATCTATATGCTACATTTTATTCATTATTTAGTGATAGACATTTAAGTTGTTTATGTACCTTGGCTATTGTGAATAATGCTGCAATGAATTTAGGAGTGCAGATATTTTTTTAAGACAGTGATTTCATTTTCTTTGGATATGCCCAGAAGTAGGGTCGGTGGGTCGGTGCTAGTTTTATTTTCTTGAGGAACCTCCATACTGTTTTCCATAGTAACTGTACCAGTTTACCTTCCTACCAACAATGTGCAGGGTGCCCTTTTCTCCACATCCTTTGCAGCATTTACCCCTTGTCTTTTTGAGATGAAATTCTAACAGGTGTGAGGTGATATCTCACTGTGGTTTTGTTTGTATTTCCCTGATAATAGATATTGAGCACCTTTTCATGTCCCTCTTGGCCATTAGCATGTCTTCTCTGGAAAAATGTCTATTCAAGTACTCTGCCCATTTTTAATTGATTTATTTTAATTAATTTATTTTCTGCTATTGATTGTATGAGTTCCTTGTATATTTTGGGTATTAATTCATATAGAATTTGTGATTTTCAAATATTTTCTCCCACTATGTAGGTTGCCTTTTAATTTTTTTGCTAATTTCCTTTGCTGAGCAGAAGTGTTTTAGCTTGATGTAGACTCACTTTTTATTTTCGCTTTTATTACTTTTGCTTTTGTTGTCAAATCCAACAAATCATTACTAAGTGCAATATCAAACAGTTTCAGGTTTTATATTCAAGTCTTTAATGCACCTTGAGTTAACTTTTGTGTATAGTATGAGATAGGAGTCAGCTTCATTCGTTCACACATTCAGTTTTCCCATCACCACTTACTAAAGAAACTCCTTTTCTCATTGTATATTCTTGACTACCTTGTCAAAAATTGAACAAATATGCATGGTTTTATTTTTGAAGTCTCTATTTTGTTCCATTGATCTATGTGTCTGTTTTTAATGTCAATACCATACTGTTTTCATTGAGATAGCTTTGTAATATAGTTTAAAATCACAAAGTGTGATGCCTCCAGATTTGTTCTTCATTCTCAAGATTGCTTTGGCATTTTGGGGTCTTTTGTGATCCCATAAGGATTCCACGTATCTTGAATAAATTAAGATAATGTGCATCCTTGTCTTGTTCCTGATCTTAAAGTGAAAGCTTTCACCTTTTCACCATCAAGTATGATGTTAACTGTAAACTTGCTATGTATGGCCTTTATTATATTATGTTCTTTCTATACTCAATTTGTTGAGAGTTTTATCATGAATGGTTGCTAATTTTGTCAAATGTTTTTTCTGCATGTACTGAGATGCTTATATGATTTTACCCTTTATTTTGTTAATGGGGCTCGTTACACTTATTGATTTGCATATTTTGAACTATTTTTGCATCCTAGGAATAAATCCCATTTGATTATGGTGTATGGTCTTTTAAATGTAGTGTTATATTTGGTTTGCTAATATTTGTTGAGAATTTTTGCATCTATTTTCATCAGGGATATTGAGATGTAATTTTCTTCTCTTGTAATTGTCCTTCTCTGGCTATGGTATCAGGGAATGCTGGTCTTGTAAAATGAATTTTAAAGTGTTCCTTCTTCAATTATTTTGGAAGAGTTTCTTCTTTAAATGTTTAGTAGAATTCACCAGAGAAATCAGCAGGTCCTGGATTTTTGTTTGTTGAGAAGTTTTTTATTCCTAATTCATTTTTTCTAATAATTGATCTGTTCAGAGTTTCTATTTCTTTATGATTCAGTCTTGGTAGGTTGTATGTTTCTGAAAATTTATTCATTTTTCTAGGTTATCTAATATGTTAGCATATAATTGTTCATAATATTTTCTTGTGATCCTTAGTATTTCTTTTTCTTTTCTTTTAAAGATTTTATTTATTTATTTTTAGAGAGAGGGGTAGGGAAGGTGAAAGAGAGGGAAGGAAAGATCAATGTGTTGTTGCCTCTTGTGTACCCTTTCCTGGGGATCTGGCCTGCAACCCAAGCATGTGCTCTGACTGGGAATCGAACTGGCAACCCTTTGGTTTGCAGGCCAGCACTCAGTCCTCTAAACCACACCAGCCTGGGCTGATCCTTAGTATTTCTTTGTTACCAGTTGTAATGTCTCTCATTTCTGATTTTATTTATTCCAGTCTTCTTTATTTCATTTAGCCTAACTAAAGGCTTACCAATTTTGTTCATCTTTTCAAAAAGCCAGCTTTTTTCACAATTTTTATTGCCCTTTTAGTTGGTAGTTCATTTATTTACACTCAAATCTTTGTTAATTTCATCCTTCTAGGGTAGGGTAATCTCTTTTTTATTATCCCAAAGTCAGTTGATTTGAGAACTTAATTATATATTAAAAATTTGTTCACCTGTATCATATGATATAACCTAATCAAAGAGTGACTACAGCATTGCATTCACAGATTCTGCCCGTACCCAAGGGGAATGGAGTATGCAGGGTGTCTGTATGTCTAGGATGGGAACCTGGAGGCCATCTTGGAGTTCCGCCTACCTCATAGGCATTCTGACTTTCTGGCTAAGTGGACTGATTTTGACCACCATAATGTCTTTTTTGAAGATCCATTAGAGTGTAAAATAAGTTCTCTTCAAAACTTTTCCAAATATTTCCATCATGTCATATGAAATATGTGCTATGCTGACTTAACCCTATAGGAAGTGTAACTTTTCTTTAAACAGGGACTAGCTGTGTAAGCCTGGACATCAGAGAGCAAAGAAATTCTCTAGTCTAAACAGGCATGGATTAACATGTATATCTGAAATAATTTGCTGATTTAAAGCAAATTTAAGACAAAACTAAAAAATATCCCACAAAAATTAAATTACAAAACTTCTAACATGTTAGTGGATCAATTAGCTTCTAATTCCACCATTTGGCATGTTTGCCATTTGTTTAGGAAACAACCAAATACATAAATTTTCCCAGGAGGCAGGGACAGACTCAGTAAAAAGGGTTTAAAGGTTGATAAGTGGAAACTTTTTGGAAAGTAGTTAGAATCTTCCACATTAACTACTTTTAGCCAGATATTCATCCAGGCCCACAATACAGGCCAGGGCTGAGCTCTGTTGTCTCGACATCAGTGAGAATCTCGTGGAGGCAGAGTTCCGGGAAGGCAATGGAGCAAGATGAAAATAATGGACTCCCTTACATCCCTCTGGGTGTCATTTTGTTGTTTTTGAAGGGTTCTGTGATGCAGAGGTAATTAAGTGGCCTCCAAGAGCAAAAAAGAATAGAAAAGACCTGGGAGCCTGAGTGTACTTTAGTGAACAAGGAAGACGAATAGGCTGGTGGGTCATTGTGTAGTTCTTAATATCAGAGTTTCTAATAGCTTGCCCCAGAAAACTAAAATGAAAGAAGAGAGAAAAGAAGAGATCATTTGCGCATTACTTCATGGAGAGAGAGCAAGTTTGGAGTTACAAATGTATTCTGTTTATCCATTGGAGGTGAGACTGTTCTTCCCAAACAGTCATTTCTGATTGTCACTGTATCTGTGCATTTTTCCTTAAGTGAATGGGTTAGATAGACATTTTTCCTTGGTTGGTGTTGCTTAAAATTTGTATCAGTGAATCTGGCTTGAAAGAATGCAGAGTGATACTTTGTAAATAATATGCCTAGGTGAAGTTTATTTTGGGGGCATTTACTACTTTAGGTGTTCTCTGAGCTTCCTGAACCTGTGGCTTGGTGTCTGACATTACTTGGGGAAATTCTCAGTTGTTACTGTTTCAAATATCATTTCTCTTACTTTCTTTGCCTTTGGTATTTCCATTGTACATATGTTACACCTTTTGCGGTCATCTTGTAATTCTTGGATATTCTGTTTGGGGTTTTCAGTCCTTTTTTTCTTTTCTTCTCAATTTTGGAGATTTCTACTGAGATGTCCACAGGTTTCAGGATTGATTCCTCTGCCGTGGTTAGTTTGCTAGTGAGCCCACCAAAGACATTCTTCATTTCTGTTAGTGTTTTTGTTCTATAGCTTTAAAAAATTCTATCTTAGGGCCCTGGCTGGTGTAGCTCAGTGGATTGAGCGCAGGCCTGCGAACCACACGATCGCAGTTTGATTTCCAGTCAGGGCACATGCCTGGGTTGCAGGCCAGTTCCCAACAGGGGACACACCAGAGGTCAACCATACATTGATATTTCTCTCCCTCTCTCCTTCCCTTCCCCTCTAAAGATAAATAAATAAGATCTTTAAAAAAATAAAAAATTCTATCTTAGAATTTCTGTCTCTCTGCTTACATTATTCATCTCTTCATGAATATCATCTCTGCATGTTGTCTGCTTTTGTCATTAATACCTTTAGCATTTTAATCATAATTTTTTAAATTTCTGGTCTGATAATTCCAACATTCCTGCCATGATTCTGATGTTTATTCTGCCCCTTCAAACTGTGCTTTTTGCTTTTTAGTATGCCTTACAACTTTTATTTTTGGTTAATAGTTAGACATTATGGACTGGGTAAAACAGGGTGTAATTTTAGATTTTGAAAAAGTAAAGCAGACCCACTTGTAAAATAAAATAAATAATAAATGAATGAATAACCCTTTTGTGACATAACGGTCAGGTTCTATAATCAGGTCTCAGCCTTTTTTGTAAATCTGTGCTTTGGATTATGAATTTCATCAGTGCTTCTCATATTTCTTTCTCCTTTACTCGGGACAAATTGGCTAGAGGGGGCTAGAGTAGGATATTTCCTTTCTCTAAGGTAGGTTAGGCTCTGATGAAACTACAGAATGCTAGCTTCTGGCAAAGGAGTTTCTCCTGAGAGCAGATCTTTCTGTGAGGCTCTGTGATATTCACTGTGAGGCTCCTGGAGTTAAAAATCACAAAAGTGTGGGGCTCCCCAGTGACTGGATCCCTAGAGGGTTTAACTGTCAGACTTGCCCCCACTGAGTCTATAGCAATTCACCAAACATAGCTCAGGTTCTTCCTCTCCAGTACAGGTTTCTGCAGAAGTGCCTACTTAGGTGTTTCAACTCTGGTAAATTCTGATTCTCCGTAGCTTCCTGCCACTCCAGCTTTAGGGTCAGCTCTTTTCCCTGTGACCTCACTTCGCTAACAGATCTCAGAAGAATCATTGATTTTTCCATTTTTTTTCAGCTTTTCACTTGCTTAGAGTAGCAACTTCTAAACTCTTAACATGCTGTGCCAGAAACTGGAAGTTCCCAACATACTTTTACAATTAAAATACTAATTCTTGACCTCGTTTTGTCTTGATATCCAACGTTTCTTATTAATGTTATATGAGAACTAAAAAGAATTTAGCAATGGTTTGTTTAATGATCATACACTGATTTATATAAACTTTTATTTTACATCTATTATACTATAGCCAAAATGCTACATGGAAAGTAACTTTTTCTTTTTAAGAGTACAAATATTAGATGACTATTTTTATTAATGAAGCTGATTGTGTATGTGCACATCAGGAATAGTTCTTAGTTTTTAATCTACATTTTCAGAGAACAATTCATGTCCTTCTACCTTCTCTCCTAGAAGACAAACTTGGGCCAACTGGTGAATTATATTGCTCTTCAACTAGAGTCAGTTTTCTGTCTTAAATACATTTTTTGCAATGTGTCATTTATAGTTAAAATATTCTTGTCTTATCATTTTCTTTTCTCATAGAAGCTACCTGCCAATTGCTTCCAGCCTGTATTTGTGCAAAATTCATTAAGAAAAGTTTTTCAACTGTAAATTTTTATTTAAAGAAATTTATAGATAAGACCAAGAATGAAATTGCTTTTTTTTTGTATAAACAGCTCAATACAGTACATAAATAGGTAACTTTTAAAGATATTCAAATCTAGAAACATAAAATTTAACTTGGAGGGCATCTAGCTTAAACTCTCATACGATTTCAGAATCTCCTCAATTATACCTCTGGCCAACAATCATATCATAATTTCCTAGTAAGATCCTAGAAACACTTTCATTACTCAGTTGATTTTAACCCACAGCATTCATTTGTGTTGGCAAGAGATTTTTGTGGTTGAACACATATTTAGTGATGGGCGATGTGTGAAAGAAGAGAGGAATAAATGGAACTGAAACTGCAACTGCTGTCTCCAGACTTCTCCCTGGGGTCTTCTTATCATGAATCCATTTCCATTAAAAGTAGAATACTTAAAATATATATCTAGACTGACAGGTAAGTATAATGTTCTGCCTGGAAAATGGTTTCAATCAAGGCAACACAAACTTGCAAATAAAATAATTCTCAGCATGTCATTTTAGTGATGTATAGAGTGTTTAAGATGTTTCTAATCAAAGCTGTCCACCAATTCCATTTCATTGCCTAAGGAAGAGGGTCCTACAGATTTCTTTACTCACTGTCTAAGCTGTTAATTCAACAGAGTCATCTCAGCATTACTTATGCGATGCATTTTTAAATCATACCAGATAATCTTATTTTGTTTGTCTCCTAGCCATCTTTTTACTTCCATTTATATGCACATAAAAGTTTTTTTTTTTAAATTATGGAGTATTTATTTTGTGTAAGGTAATGGAAATACAATGTAATAAACCTAAGTTTGACATCAGTATATGCAAAATATTTTAGAAAAATAGGTCTACTATTTAAAATAACATAATTCACTTGGAAGTTTAAAAGCATGCTATGTTTGTCATGATTTTATTGTATTTATTAGTGTATTTTACAATTATTTATTGTTGACAATTACAATTTTGAAGGTTGAGAAATGGCATACGACTTAATTGTTTAGAGGTTATTGGTGAACTTGATAAAAGTCGTTTTAGTAGAATAATAGGAAAAAAGGTAGTTGGAGCTGTTCCAGAGAAAATGAAAGGAGAAACATCAGACCATATGAATAGAAAAATGTTTTTTTCCACACATTTCATCAGTTTATTATTATACACCTTGTTTGTTTAGAAAGCACAATAAAGCATAAAATCATCAGAATATCTATTTTTTATTAAATACTTTTGAATTTTATTGCTGTTCAAGTACAGTTTTCTGCCTTTCCCCCCACCCCTCCCCACCACCCCAGCCATCCCCACCTCCCTCCCCTGTTTCCACCTTTTCTTGTTTTTGTCCATGTGTCCTTTATAGTTGTTCCTATAAACCCTTCACTCTTTTCCCCACATTATCCCCTCCCCTCTCCCCTCTTATTACTGTCAGTTCTTAATTTCAATGTCTTTGGCTATATTTTGCTTGCTTGTTTGTTTTGTTGTTTAGGTTCCTGTTAAAGGTGAGATCATATGGCATTTGTCTTTCACTGGCTTATTTCACTTAGCATAATACTCTCCAGTTCCATCTATGCTGTCGCAAAAGGTAGGAGTGCCTTCTTTCTTTCTTCTGTGTAAAATTCCCTTGTGTAAATGTACCATAGTTTGTTTTTCCTCTTCGAAGATTTTATTTTTTCCCAATAGAACAAACTAAGAGGAGCAAATAGGTCTGTAAGACAAAGCCAAGCTCTAGATAAAAACATCATTTGTTTTTACATAGGTTTGTTTCTTTGGTAAACACAGATTATTTTTATTTGTCTTCTTTTTAAAAAATGATTATGCTATTTGTCCCATTTTCCCATTTCTCTCCTTTATTTTCCTCTGCCCTGCATAGCCCCTCCCACCAGCATTGTCCCACTTGAGTTTTTGTCCATGGGTCATACATATAAATTCTTTGGCTTCTACATTCCCTATACTATTCTTAACCTACCACTGTCTATTTCCTACCTACCAATTATGCTACTTATTCTCTGTATCTGTTTCCCTTCTCTCCCCCTTCCACTCTCCTGCTGATAACCCTCCATGTGATCTCCATTTCTGTAGTTCTGTTCCCGTTCTACTTGTTTGCTTAGTTTGTTGTTTTGTTTTAGGTTCGGTTTTTAATAACTGTGAGTTTGTTGTCATTTTACTGTTCATATTTTTTATCTTCTTTTTGTTAGATAAGTCCCCTTAACATTTCCTAGAATAAGGGCTTGGTGATCACGAACTCCTTGAACTTGACCTTATCTGGGAAGAACTTTATCTGCCCTTCTATTCTAAATGAGAGCTTTGCTGGATAAAGTCATAGTGGATGAAGGTCCTTGACTTTCAAGACTTTGAATACTTCTTTCCAGCTCCTTCTTGCCTGCAAGGCTTCTTTTGAGAAATCACCTGGTAGTTTTATGGAAACTCCTTTGTAGGTAGCTGTCTCTTTATATCTTGCAGCTTTTAAGATTTTCTCCATATTTTTAATATTGAGTAATGTAATTATGATGCGCCTTGGTGTGTACTTCCTTGGGTACAACTTCTTTGGGACTCTCTAAGCTTCCTGGACCTTCTAGAAGTCTATTTCCTTTACCAGATTGGGAAAGGTCTCCATTATTTTTTTCATATAAGTATTCAATTTGTTGCTCTTCCTCTTCTCCTTCTGGCACCTCTAAGATTTGGATATTGGAATGTATAAAGTAGTCCTGGAGGTTCCTAAGCCTCTCCTCATCTTTTTGAATTCTTGTTTCTTCATTCTGTTTGCTTGAATGTTTCTTTCTTCCTAGTCCACACTGTTGATTTGAGTCCCAGTTTCCTCCCTATTATTTTTGGTTGCCTGTACATTTTCCTTTTTTTCACTTAGCATAGCCTTCATTTTTTTCTTCTATTTTGTCATCAGATTCAACCAATTCTGTGAGCATCCTGATTACCAGTGTTTTGAACTGTGCATATGATAGGTTGGCTGTCTTTTCATTACTTAGATGTATTTTTTCTAGCGCTTTGATCTGTTCTTTCATTTGGACTATTTTTTTTTTTTTGTCTCAGCATACCTGTTACATAGTAAGGGGAGGAGTCTTAGGTGTTCACCAGGGCAGGGCAACCCATGTCTCAGAGTTGTGGCCCAGTCGGTATGTCGGGGAGGGATCTGAGAGGGAACAATGTCGCTTGCTGTGCTCTCTGCCAGTTTTCAGTCAGTTCCCCCACTAGCCAAAAGCAAATTGGGCCCTTCTGGTGCTGATTCTGGATGGGTAGGTTTGTGTACATTCTAGGACTCTGTGGGTCTCTCCAATGAACTTTCCTGTGAGGTTGGGAGTTTCTTCCTCTGCCACCTCACCCCCCCCCCAGGTGTTTTCAGTCAGAGGCTTTGAGGCTTTATTTCCTGGCACCAAAATCCTGGATTGTGAGGTCTGTCTTGCTCCCCAGTTCTTCCTCCCAGTTTATCTGCATGCAACTGTGGGACCACCTGCTCCACTAGCCACTGCCTTATCATGAGTCCTCTCCAGCCAGTTGCCCCTCCCACCCCTCCTATCAGTATGCATGAATATTTCTTCTTTAACTCCTTGGTTGTTGGACTTCCATACAGTTTGACTTTTTGTCATTTCTGGTTGTTTTTTGTTTCTAAATTTGTTATTGTCCTTCTTTTGGTTGTTCAAGAAGGCACAGGTTGTGTACCTATGCCTCCATCTTGGCCAGAAATTACCATAGTTTTTTTTAATTCATTCATTTACTAATAGACCCTTAGGTTGCTTCCAGCACTGGGCTATTGGAAATTGTGCTGCTGCGAAATTGGGAAGCATAGTTTCTTTTGGATTGGTGTTTCAGAGTTCTTAGGATATAATCCTAGCAGTGGAACTGCCACATCCAAAGGCAATACCATTTTTAGGTTTTGGAGGAAATTCCATGCTGTTTTCCATAGTGGTTGTATCAGTCTGCCATCCCACCAACAGTGAACTAGGATCCCTTTTCCTCATGACCTCTCCAACACTTGTTGTTTGTTGCTTTGTTTATGATGGCCATCTTCACCAGTGTGAAGTGCTGTCTCATTTTTAGAAAAACTTCTTGAAGAGTGTTGATGTAAAATTAAAAGAAAATGGATAAATGAAGACTAGCAAGTATTTTTTTCTTTTTTTAATTCTTTTTTTATTTTGTTGTTCAAGTACAATTTTCTGTCTTTTACTCCCATCGCAGCCCACCCACCCAGCCCTCTCCACCTCCCTCCCATTTCCACCCCCCTAGTTTTTGTCCATGTGCCCTTTATACTTGTTCCTGTAAACCCTTCCCCTTTTCCATTGAAATTCCCCTGAAATTCCCTCCCCTCTCTCCTCTGGTCGCTGTCAGCCTGTTCTCTATTTTAGTGTCTTTGGTTATATTTTGTTTGTTTGTTTGTTTTATTGTTTAGGTTCCTGTTAAAGGTGAGATCATATGATATTTGTCTTTTACCACCTGGCTTATTACACTTAGCATAATGCTTTCCAGTTTCATCCATGCTGTCGCAAAGTGTAGAAGCTCCTTTTTTTCTTTCTACTGAATAGTATTCCATTGCATAAATGTACCATAGTTTTTAAGGAAAATAAGATGGATTTCTCTGTACTTGTGGGTACTTGTGAGTTTTTTTAAAGGAAATTTAAGAATCTGTGTGAGAAACAGAAGATAATATCTCTGCAAGTCTATTTTTAGGCCAGAGAAGCATCAATATTGGGAGTAATGGCTGATGTAATTGCAAGAATAGTGTTTTATAGCTTATAAACATATGATCTTTCAAACACACTCAGCTTCTTATTATGTTTACAAAATATAGGGGCAAATCCCAAATCCTTGAATGAATCTTAAGAGACAACAAGGTTGAGATTAGAGCTGTATTTTTAGTGCAAGCAAGCATACAAAGATATTGAAATTACATCACTTTTATTTAGGTTTTGTGTAAGTCACTCCAGGAAAAGTGCAAGCCAAATTTTAGTTAAACAAATGTTTTCATATCCAGAAGCTTACAAAACCTAAAAGGATAACAAGCAAAGGAGAGAAAACTAATAATGAATACCCTCTATAGTTGTTACTCATTCCTAGTGCCAAAAACTGTTAACTAGAAGAATTCTCACTGTTTCCATGCCTCAAGAAATGTAGAACAACTTAACCACACATATTAAAAAACAAAACTTTTTCAAATGATTTCCTCTCACTGTTGAAAATATTAATATAATTAGATATAATAACACACTTTGTGTTAAATTCTTTGCTTCTCTTTTTCTAACACATATGCATATATGTACAGACAGATACACACATCTGCACACACAGCTAAAACAAAGTTCCTAAAAAGCAATAATTTAGCTAGGAGTATAGAGTATATAAAAAAAGAAAACAAAGAATATTTATCTCAAAACTAGGGGTTTTTTATTGTGAAGAAAAGATTAAGACCAAGAAAAAGAAATTATCAAGTGTTCAATGTCCTGCAGACTGTACTACAATAGCACTCATTTTGCTGGGGAGAGAAAGACACTCGTAACTCAACATGAGCAATTACAATCCATCTCTTGTTTTTATCTCCTTTGAAATAGAATACAGTCTATATGTTCTCAACACATGGTAAATGATATCGATGAGTGTCAATTGAGAATAATATGAGAATGTAATCAGCATAATCATGCATGGAGGAAAACGACCCCATTCCAATCACTATATATCTTGTACTACCAGATTTTCCACACCTCTTTCATAATGTAAAAGCCACTGAAGTGGAGTGAAAATATAAAATTCAATAGTGTGGAAAAGTTCAATTCCTTTAGCATTGGCATAGTAGAGAATAAGTGTGGTTTATAAAAGAGAAAAAGTCCATCATTGAAATGCCTGTCAACTTATTTCACAGTATATAGAAAATTGCTGGGCCCCAGTGATTATTACCCTGAGTGCCTACACGTAAGACTTTGACACTTAAGGTATTCCTCTTCATAATAAAAAATTACCCCATCATTATGGCAAAAAAGAGGGATATCTTTGGAAAATATGAAAGGAAAAAGATATTTTCTTCAGGAATTAAGGTCTTAGTGTCCTTAGTAAACTTAAATAAGGTGTGAGTGGGAGTAAGATTTAAATCAACAATCTTAGACCAACAAAATAATACCAATGTCTCCACAAAATATATTTTGAGATTATGGCACTAAACTGAAAATTAAAAAGTAACTTGAAATAGTATGTGTTTCTGTTAACAAAACTTTTAGATATTCATTTAGAATGCATGAAAAATATCAACAAAAGACAAATGCAAATCACTACAATCATAAAATTCATGAATAATGTTTAACATTTGATGTATTCACTTGAAAGTATTTTCTATTCATCCATATCAACTAAATTTAGATCATATTACCACTATGCTATACACCTGAAACTAATAAAAAATAATATTGAATGTAAACTGTAATTTTAAAAAGATCATATTGTAACACAGTTTTACATCCAATTACTACTTTAATAAATGTTACATCATAAACACTTGCATTCATTTAATATTATTTAAAAGAAATTATACACTAGACAATAATATATTTAACAATCCCTTTATTGTTATAGATTTAGTTTTTTTTTAGTATACCAAATGAGGCTGAGATTAATATACATAGTAATATATTTAAGTTTTATTTTTAATAAAGTGACTATAATTTTATTTATTCAGTTAACAAAATTTTAAATATAGCTCATCAGTGACAAAATAAATGGTTAAATACTTAATTTATTTATTATGCCTACTATAATTCCAAATATTTTGTGAATATTAGAGGCTTCAAGTAAAAATAAATAAGTAAATTAAAGTAGGAAAAATAAGAATTGGGAAAGGAAATGTTAGAGGAAGATAAGAACCTGAAATATGTGGCATCGGATCTCATATAGTTAATAGCAGTAAGTTTCAGTATTGTTTGGGATTTCTGAATAGTAAAAGAAGTAAGGGAAATATACTGTGAGTCTTAATATCTCTGAGTCCCAATTCTTTTTTTTATTACTGATCCTGTTTGTTTATTTTGCTTGCTTTTATTTATCTGATACAGTCATTTCATCTTTGCTGGTTCTTTTATTATTATTATTATTGTTGTTCAAGTACAATTGTCTCCATTTTCACCCCATCATGCTCCCCCTTCCCACCTATTCCTACTTCCCAAGCTATAAGCCACCCCCTTTGGCTTTGTCCATGTGTCCTTCATACATGTTCCTTAATGTCTCCATTATCCTCTATTATTCTCCTTCCTCTTCCCCTCTGATTATTGTCAGATCATTCTTTATTTCAAAGTCTCTGGAGAAGTTCCAGAAAATGGCGGCAGAGTAGGACGGAGTGACTCCAGTTCTCCTACACCTGGGAAAAAATCCTGGCAGATTTACAGAAGAACAGTGCAATCAATTCCCCAACCAACAATGCCCCAGCATTTATGAAAATAAGAGACCAGAGATAGTGAGGAACCAGACAGCTAGAGGTCGTTGGGTCTCAGGGACGTGAGTAAGGACGGAGGCGGCCAGACGGGAAGCAGCCATTAGCCAGCGTGTAAAGACCTCGGAGCCTTGGCTGCCTCAGCGGTCGGAGCTTTCGCCTGCGCCCAGCGACAGGGGCGTCTGACGCAGAGGACTCATTGGGACCCCGGCACCTGTGAGTAAAGACAAAAGCGGCAGTGGCAGGGCCGGCTGCCCTTGGGAGCCAGGCACCCCAGAGTAAAGTCAAAAGCAGCAGCAGCGGGACCAGCAGCCATTGGCCGGCGCATAAAGACCTTGGAGCTGCTGCCGCCGCAGCTTCCAGGGTGCAGAGGCTTCTGTCTACGGCCAGCGTCGGGGTGTCTGCCACAGAGGACTCAGCGGGAGCCCAGCAACTGTGAGTAAAGACAAAAGTGGCAGTGGCAGAACCGGCTGCCCTCGGCCAGCCCAAAACGCCTCAGAGCCGCCGCTGCCGCTGTGTTAGGGGTGTAGAGGCTTCCGTCTGTGGCCAGTGCCATGGAGGACTCATAGGGAGCCCAGCACCCAGTGCAGCATTGGGCCGGCTGCGGGGTCCCTGGAAGAGCTGGCTCCCTCCCTCACCATCTAGGTGGGGCTGAGTGGCAGAGACCTGTCTGCCTAGGTGTGCAGGGAGGGTGGCAAAGACAGGGGGCCGTGTTCAGTTGCGATCTCTGTGGTCGCCAGCCCACCAGCCTGCCAGCCCAGGAAATCTGAGAGGAGCATTGTCCTAACCAGTCAGGTTGGGGATTGGGCTGGGCTGAGAGGCACGCTTTCTGGAGAAGTTTCTGCTGGAAAGTGGACTGAGGTGTTCTCCTGTGAAGGCAGCTTGACTTGCTTCTCACCCAGCCACAGGACAGTACCAGATCCCGTGGGTCCAAGGCAGCCTGTCAGGTGGGCGGGCGCCCGCACCCCAGTCTGGTAGCCTGGCTGGTGGGCGGGTGTGCGCCTGGGCCTACAACCCAGCCCACAGAGGGGTCCCACCGAAACCAGAAAAACTGGATTGGACAGTTTGAAACCAACAAGGAAGGAGTTTTTGTTGTTGTTTTTTTTTTTTAATTTTATTTTTAAACTTTTTTCAGTAATCGTATATATTTTTAAATTTTATTGTTGCTGTATCTTTCAGTACTCTGTTCCTCTCCTTTCTTTTTTCCTATTTTAGTCCCTCTTCATATCACCCCAAACTTATTGCTTTTTCCTCACTTCTCTTGACCTTTTTTTGTGTGTTTGTTTGTTTGTTTGTTTGTTGCTTTCTATACCACTGTAAATACTTCACAACACATCTCTCGGGTCTTAGCCCACATTACAGGGTCCTGAATTCTATTATTGTAGTGATTAACTCTACTTGCTCACACACTACGTCTATTTACTATTCTTTACTCTCACCTTACCTCAAAATCTGACCACCCGCAACCTCACTGCTTTCTAGATACAACTCACAAGCCTTCCCTCCCCAACAAGAGACTTCTCTTTGGTCTATCCTTTCCTAGAGGTGGCAAATTGGGTTGAAGATTACAGTTAACACTATATAGAGCCTAAAGATCTTCTGTCTCTTCTCTACTAGCTGTGACTGTAAATATCATAAAGTACTCTCCTGCTGTCATAAACCATTTTGCCTCCCCCTCCAGCTGATCACACACACACAAAGAAAGGAGTAGGTGGAAGCAGAGAACATCAAGATACCTGCAGGAGACTGTACCACTGAATTTCACAGGAATTCTACCACAGAAGTTCACACCATAAACCTAGGGAGTCAGAACAGATCAATTTAAGAA